>NW_028261393.1:56913093-56990197 GCF_051295495.1 Thamnophis sirtalis | reverse complement strand
CCTGCACACCACAGTAATTCAGAAATGATCGATGCTCTGATCTTTGAGCAATCGAGTAACAGCATGGAAGCCTCATCCATATTACTAACTCGATTGTTTTATCGAGAAGAAAAATGTCCTAGTAAAATCCAGGAAGAAGGAGGAGTCAAGCTCCGATCGTCTTCCTTTGCTGCTTCAAAGTCATTATCTGCAAGACTCTCTATTGAGAGAGAGCGGGGAGAGAAAGAGAGGGGGAGAGAGAGAGAGAGAGAGAGAGAGAGAGAGAGAGAGAGAGAGAGAATAAGAATAAAGTTTTCAAATCCTCCTTAAGACAGTTGGGCTAATCTTTCATTTGACTAGCAGCCATCTTGGAAATCGCAACTTTGCAGAGACATTTCAAAGTATTCTCGGTAACGGAAAAACATCCCCTCGATTGCCAGAGGAATGAAATTCAGGCATTTAAGACAAAATGAGTTTTTTTTGTCTGTTCTCAGCTAGGGGCAAAATTCAATAGCCCAAATTTAGAATCTCGGAGTTCCTTCAACGGAGGGCTTTTTTAATCCAAATTGATCACAGTCTTCCCAAAGGCTTGCTTTAATTTTAAGACCTAAACCACATTCCGTATCCTTTACACCTGTCAACAGGTAACTTCTTTGTGGCATAGAGCTGTAAAGGTCAGGCTTGAGAAATGTTGCTATTTCCCAGGGACCAGTTTTACTTCATCCCCCTTTGCCAATGGCAGGTAGAATGTTAAAAAAAAAACACACCCACCCCAATGTTTATACCTTCTTAAAGGAGAAAGAGAGCTGGCTTATTTTATTTTATTTTGCTTAATATCTGAGAGGAGAAAGAGACCTGGGTCTCTTCAACAAGTGATAGTACTTCAGTGGGAAAAGCATTAGGTGTTTTTCTATCTGGGGGAAGAGAAGGAGAGGAAGGAAGGAAGGAAGGAAGGAAGGAAGGAAGGAAGGAAGGAAGGAAGGAAGGAAGGAAGGAAGGAAGGAAGGAAGGAGTGGGGAGAGGGAGAGGAAAAGAGAAGAGAAAAATTCAAGTTGAGTAACGGGACATGTTTCTCTCAACTGTGTCCCATATTTGTTCTCTTCTTATATGATAACAGTTAACCAAACATGGCTTATCTCAGAAAGGTGAACAAGATGCCACTTTAAATGAAAATCATCGGGAAACTCAAAGGCCCAACTAGATCAGGAATGGAAAACCACTTCTGTGTTGTTGCCAAACCACTTGATCTCCATGCGGAGATCAAATCTCCCAGGAACAAATCCTTACTTATCATCTTGGTCAAGAATATGCCAGAAAAGTTGGATCTTATGAATTTTACTCTTGGGGAATTCTCTTGCCCTGATTGATGGGGAGCTAAGACAAGTTTCGCAAGATCTTGCAAGAGATCAAGACGTGTGTGTTTCAACATAAGCCGAGGTGGCGCAGTGGTTAGGGTGCAGTACTGCAGGCCACTTCAGCTGACTGCTATCTGCAGTGCAGCGGTTCAAATCCTCACCGGCTCAAGGTTGACTCAGCCTTCCATCCTTCCGAGGTGGGTAAAATGAGGACCCGGATTGTTGTTGGGGGCGATATGCTGAGTCTGTAAACCGCTTAGAGAGGGCTGGAAGCCCTATGAAGCGGTATATAAGTCTAACTGCTATGCTAACCTTTCTGGCCTTCTCTACAAACCGTAGGATTCCAACAGGCGGAAGTTGATGAGAGCTCTCTGAATGCCGCATTTCTATCCTTCCCCCCCCTTTGTTTCTTTTTTTCTTTTCCTTTCCATCGCTTCCCTCTGCTACTCATTTTCCTGTCTTTCATTGCCCATGATAGACTCTGATGGATTTTGATAAACAACTTTTCCATTGCATAAGAGAAACAAGGTAAGCCTGTAATTTGAACTACTCGCGTGATTGGAAATGAACAGCGTGACAGCGCCAAGAAAAATTGAATTCTATAATGGACTGCTTTGGGAAATCTTGTTATTCAAGTGTGGGGAAACGTTGGAGAGGTGAAAAGGAGAGGTGAATAAAAGCAGAGGGGGGAGGGAATACCCACCTCCTCCAAAATGAAACATTCAGACTCACAATACTCATGTTTTCATATGTATTTATTATAGCAGAAATAACAGGGTTGGAAGGGATCTTTGAGATCTTCTAGTCTAACCCCCCCCTGCCTGGACAGGAGAACATATCCATCCCAAAGCACTAACTGGGATGTCCCGTCTCTTCTTGAAGCACTAACTACTTTGAAGGCAAGCTATTCCTTCAGGAAGTTCACTGCTTCCATTCATATACTTCCTCCCATATTTGGCCATACCAGGGGTTGTGACTTTAAATATATACCTTTCTCCCTGGCTCAGCTGATAAGGAGAAGAACTCTGTGGCTTAATGGTTAACATATCTGCCTAAGAATGCAATACAGCCCAGGTTCTAATCCCAGTAAGGGTATGGCTAGCTGATGAGAGCTAAATAGCTTGAAATAGATCTATACTAGTCTCCCTTTATTTATTTATCAGCACAAATACAACATAGATAGATAGATAGATAGATAGATAGATAGATAGATAGATAGATAGATAGATAGATAGATAGATAGATAGATAGATAGATAGATAGATAGGTGTATGTATGTATGTATGTATGTATGTACGTATGTATGTATGTATGTGTGTGTGTGTGTGTGTGTGTGTGTGTGTGTTCTGGCCCCCACTTAGCCTGTTCCAAAACTAAAGTCACACAAAGCTTGCCAAAAGAAAGCCTTTATGTCTCGGCTCAGACTGGCTGCGAGCCCAAAATAAACATAGATAAAGTCTCTTTCAAACAAAGGTTATGCAGCAGAAGGCAGAAACAAAACTCTTACAGCACCAAGTTTTCAAGAAGCAAAATCACTTCTCCAAGTGCCTCACAAACTCAAATAGGATCGGAACTGAATTCTCCATAAACGAATGACGAACGTTGACTTCTGCAACCAGGGCGTGGCACCATCAGTCCTTTTATCTCCAGAAGACCACACTAACGAGCCCCAGCTTCATTGTTATTCCTGCATCCCGATATATATATATAATTAATTTCTCCCAAGATCTTCAAATAATTGTTGGGGCAAGCAAGGAGTTTTATAAGCTGCCTCCTTCCATCAAAGATGGTTCCATACTGGCAATGCTATCTACAAACTGCCCCCTCTCCCCCCCCCCCCCGGCCCTTTTCCCATCCTCCAGATCTGGTAGAACATTCTAGAAAGAACTCATACTAAAAAAATGGGAAAAGTGCCAGAGTAAAAATACCCGTTTGAGAATCAAGAGTGCGAAAAGTGAAAAAGGTAAATGGGAACAGAAAATTGAGCAGAGGAATCACACCTCCACACTGAGGCTAATGAATAAATGAAGTTTTAACAAATGCTCCCCTGTGAGAAAGCTACTCTCTCACTCACAAATTCTAAACTAGCAACCTTGAGCTATTTGTAGCCGATGAAAACCTTGTAAAGTCTCGTAGCAATCAACATTGCGTCTTGTTTCATCCCCTGCCTGTTCACAAATACGCAGGAAAACGGTGAAGGAAACAATTTCTTGCTTTCCCTGTTGTAATGCTTGATTGCTCTTGACATGTTGCCAAACTTTTCCTAGCCTTTGATGGACCCCACTGTCATTAATAGCAATAGCAGTAGACTTATATACCGCTTCATAGCCTTTCAGGCCTCTCTAGCAGTTTACAGAGAGTCAGCATATGCCCCCAACAATCTGGGTCCTCATTTTACCCACCTCGGAAGGATGGAAGGCTGAGTCAACCCTGAGCCGGTGGGATTTGAACCGCTGACCTGCTGATCTAGCAGTAGCCTGCAGTGCTGCTTTTAACCACTGCGCCACCTTGGCTCAATTCTCATTACAGAAATGAGAATGAATACAGAGGAAGAGAATATGCATCCATAAAAAGAATAGGTGAGTGTTTGGAAAAGGAGCACGTTGGAAAGAAAGATTCTACCTCCAGCCAAGCTTATTTCCAAAATCTGAGATCCACCAATAGTGACTGTTCTTTCAAAAACATTTTGAAATGGATTTGAGAATGGAATAGAATTAGAACGAATGAGAATGACAATGGGGATAGGATAGGATAGGATAGGATAGGATAGGATAGGATAGGATAGGATAGGATAGGATAGGATAGGACAGGACAGGACAGGACAAAACAGGACAGGACAGGACAGGACAGGACAGGACAGGACAGGACAACAGGAAGAACAGGAGGAATAGGAATAGGATAGGAATAGGAATAGGAATAGGAATGGAACGGGAACAGAACAGAACAGAACAGAATAGAATTTCTTTATTGGGCAAGTGTGATTGAACACATAAGGAATTTGTCTCCGGCGCATAAACTCACAGTGTACACATAAACAGCAACCAATAGGTCCTAGATCATAAATCATAGTTACAATCATTAATCATATGTTACAAATAACAATGGATACATCATAAGAAACCAGTAGGGGAAGAGAGGAAGAAAGATGAGAAGTGAGACAGGGCTGTGGGAATTAGCTATTCAGCAGATTGATGGAATGTGGGGGGAAAGTATCTTTATGAATGTCTGGTTGCTTTGGCATGCAATGCCCTTCATAGCAGCATCCTGAGAGGAGAAGCTGAAACAGATTATGCCCAGGATGTGAGAGATCTGTAGATATTTTCTCAGTCCTCTTTCTGGTTCATGCATTATACAGATTCTGATCAACACACGTTTAAGTCAATACACGGGTATCCACACAGGTTAAAAAAAGGGGGCAGGGCATTGATTGCATAATTATGGCTGCTATTTTGACTTTTTCAACTATCCAAGTTCAATCATTATAATCAAATACTTTCTTTAATTGGTGATTATCTCCCATGTTTCTGTGTGGGAGTACTGGTCAATTCTTGCATGTCAAACTATTCAGATCAGGTTAGAGAAAGACCATCATTGGGGGAAAAAAATCCATGTTCTCAACGAGAGTTGACATGACTTGATGGGACACATAATCAATCAATCAATCAAGGAAACAAGAGCAGGCCTCCTACCCATCAGCCGTGGGATTTCTCCAAAACTATCTTCTCCTATGAACATGATTTCCAAGCACGTTTTCTTTCATCCGATGAAATGAAAAGTGATAGAAATACAATCCTCCTCCTTGTATTAAACCAAACATGCCCGCATTCCCTTTTAAGCTAGTTAGAGATGAGGCTGCTATCAACGTTAGAGGAAATGCTATCCGCGTAGAGTTTTGAAAGAACTTTTTCCACCCAATTACTCTTCCTTCAAACTCAATCAATCAGAATACAGCTGGAAGGGACCTTTGGGGTCTTCTAGTCCAACCCCCTGTTCAAGCAGAAGACCCTATTCCAGGGGTGCCAAACACAAGGCATGCGGGCCAGATCTGCTCCACAATCTGGTTGGATCCAGCCCCCGGGGCCACCCTGGAAAGTGTAAGGGGCTGCCCCACATCAGCCCAGTCTACCCAATGCGAAGTGGAAACATGCTAAGAGTTTGGGGAGTTAAAAAAAAACTATATACAGTTAAATGTTAACTAATATGGGGAAAATGTTACGATATACGATATAATTACATAAAGAAAGGAGAATGATAATAAACTATATGCATGGAAGATGGGATTTTTGGTATTAAATATTATGGATGTTCAGCTAAAAAAGGATATGAGGATTTGATGTTAATTGAGGATTTTACAAACAAGTAAATGAAATGCTAGCATGTGGTTATGGATTAAATCTTTGGCATAGTTAAGGATGAAGGATGTTTAAATAACTGTAATCAACTAAAAGTGGAGGTATAATGAGGTCAATATGGTAAACATTTGAGTTAAGATATTTGAATTAATATGAATTAATGGAAGAGATGCACCAAAACATGTTGTAACCAGCTGATATACTTTTTTATAATATATACCTGTGTGTTTTTTTCTTTTTTCTTCTTTTGTTTTTCCTCTTTTTTTTTCCCCTGCCTTGTTTTTTGTTCTTTTTGTCTTCTCTGTGTTTTGATTTTTTCTTTTCCCACTGGTGTGGGCATGTGTTGTTTAAGTAACAAAATTAAAAATAAAAAAAAAAAGAGTTTGGGGAGTGGTGTCAAGCTGGCCACACCCAGCCAGCCAGCCACACCCATCCAGTTGGCCATGCCCACTGGGCCCCCCCAAGATCAACCACAGCCCTAATGAGTCCCTCAATGAAATTGAGTTTGGTGCTGTTGCCCTTTTCCATTCCAGACAAATGGTTGTCCAATCTCTTCTTAAAAAACTCCAGTGATGGAACACCTTCAACTTCTGGAGACAAATTGTTCCACTGGTTAATTGTCCTCATTGTTAGGAAGTTTCTCCTTAATTCCAAGTTACTTCTCTTCTTGATGAGTTTCCATCCACTGCTTCTTGTTCTGCCCTCTGATGCTTTGGAGAATAGTTTGACCCCCCTTCTTCTTTCTGGCAACCCCTCAAATACTGCTAGGAAGTTTCTCTTTCATTCCAGGTCCTGCAACTATTCTCCTGCAAATATTTTCCACTCCAAAGTGGGTGGAGAATTTTGTAGCTCAAGCAACGTTCCTAGCCACCATCCCAAAGCATCTCTCATTCCTGATGAAGGACGAAAGAAGTGTAGCCTGAGATGTTAGCCAATAGATTTTTTTCCCCCCTTAAACATCTTCTGTTAAATAACTGGGCTGTCTTTGCAATTACATCATAAAGGATTGATCCATCTGCAAAGGTACTTAGGATGTGGGTTCTTCCGTCTAATCAATATATAAGTAAATTAATCTTGCCCCGACTGTTCTCAGCTCTAATTTCTCCTCTTCAAAGTCAGAACTGAGCCTTGCATGACTCATTAAATCACCCAAAGCCTAATATTAATTAAGATCTTTTTTTTAAAAAAAGTACCTTTTTCAGCCAAGGAACGCCTCTCTTTCTTCCTACCACGAGGGTGGCTTCGAAACAGCTTGCCACAAAGGAAGAGAGGGCGGATTTGCTTCAATGCCCTCTCAGTCGCAAACAATTTTAGACTCTACAATATTCATTAAAAATATGTGCTGCAGGATCTTCATTAGAAGCATTAGCCTGCCTTAAAAGGTTTCTGTTCTACAAGAGTGGTATACAATGTGTACACACACACACACACACACACACACACACACACACACACACACACACACACACAAACGGAGTAGTGTGGCCAAGACATGCAAAGAATGACCAAGAGGCTGGTGTCTGAGTGGAAAATGAGATATGCCTCCCCATTGGCTTCTTTCATCATATAAAGAGCCAAGGTGGCGCAGTGGTTAAAAGCAGCACTGCAGGCTACTGCTAGATCAGCAGGTCAGCGGTTCAAATCTCACCGGCTCAGGGTTGACTCAGCCTTCCATCCTTCCGAGGTGGGTAAAATGAGGACCCAGATTGTTGGGGGCAATATGCTGACTCTCTGTAAACCGCTTAGAGAGGCCTGAAAGGCCTATGAAGCGGTATATAAGTCTACTGCTATTGCTATTGCTATATTTTATTCCCTCCTTTTTTACCCCTAGTTCTTTATTTTAGCTTATAAGCTGAACTATTTTAATGTTCCCAGGGGAACACTAGACAATTTTTGTCTGTCTGTCTGTCTGTCTGTCACATCTATCTACCTACCTCTCTTTCTCTATCTATCTATCTATCTATCTATCTATCTATCTATCTATCTATCTCTATCATCTATCTATTCATCTATCTATTCATCTATTGTCTATCATCTATCTATAACTATCATCTATCTATAACTATCTATCTATCTATCTATCTATCTATCTATCTATCTATCTATCTATCTATCTATCTATCTATCTCTATCATCTATCTATTTATCATCTCTCATCTATCACCTACCTATCATCTATCTCTATCTCTATCTATCTATCTATCTATCTATCTATCTATCTATCTATCTATCTATCTATCTCTATCATCTATTCATCTATCTATTCATCTATTGTCTATCATCTATCTATAACTATCATCTATCTATCATCTATCTATCTATCTATCTATCTATCATCTATCTATCTATCTATCTATCTATCTATCTATCTATCTCTATCATCTATCTATTTATCATCTCTCATCTATCACCTACCTATCATCTATCTATATCTCTATCTATCTATCATCTATCTATCTATCTATCTATCTATCTATCTATCTATCTATCTATCTATCTATCTATCTATCTATCTCTATCATCTATCTATTTATCATCTCTCATCTATCACCTACCTATCATCTATCTATATCTCTATCTATCTATCATCTATCTATCATCTAATTATCTAGCCATCATCCATCTCATCTGTTTGTCTTAGTATCATATATTTGATTTATATGCTATGCCCTTTCTAGCAAGCGACTCTTTTATATCACAATAACTTTTGCTTTACTGATATTCTTTTATAATAGTCGAGTCTTAATAATCCAAGCAACAGAATGGGGGAAAACATTGACCCTAACATATTATGAGAAAATATGTCCCAGAAATTATTAGATATTTATAATTTGTGCTTCTGGGTGTTGTCAACGCCTTTAATTAGATAAATCCTTTGTTGCTGATTTTTTTGTAGTTTTCAATATTATTATTTTCAAATGTGAGGCATCACGTTTGTAACATTTTCATATTTCCTCCTTGGAGTTAGTGCTTAAAGCCCCTTTTATTGTGCTAAATTGTTCAATGGACTGTATATTTATTTATTTATTTTGAATAAGGCTTACCACCCAGATTCAAGGTGATGCTCCCACTCCCTTTGCAACTCAGACAGTGGGAGGTGTTCTGTTTTGAGAAGGAACCCTCATGAGGATTTTATTTTAGCTGTTCTCTGCAATTCTCTTTGGTGGTATTAGTGGAAGTGGGCAAGACCCATCTTCCAAGCCTGGGAATAGACGACCCATTGGGTGAGGCTGTGAAGTACCCCAATGAATTTGCTTTGAAGACAAAGATATGCAAAGCCACATTGATGCAATTTCTAGACAAATCCATGCAGATTCTCATTCGGTTGGCCCTTTCTTGCTTCTCCCACCAAGCAGCACATGTCTCAGGGTTCCAAATAGCATCCAAAAGTAAATCAGAGCTCGAGGCAAAGGATTGCTCAAAGCTCCAATTTAATAAGAGAGCCGTGTTGTCACATCTGGCGAAACCCAAATCTGAAAGCTTCCCGGTTTTCCCCACCCAGTTCAAAGTTCAAGATCTTGTCCCCCCACAAGTCCATCCCATGGTCCAATCTCCCACTGCCACGCTGGCAGCTTCCATCCATCCAGCTCCGATCAGATGCAGAGGTGCAAAGACAAAGGATGACCTTGGCTTTCTAGAAAGAATGCCGTTATGGCTGCATAGCATCTAACTCCGTACAATCCCTCCTCCCATTTCCCCACAATAGGAAATGCATAGTAGGATAATAGAAAGTGGGGCAGTCCAGAGATCCAAAAGAAAAGATGGCTGCAGGCCTGACGCCATAATCTACAAGCATCAACTTTGCCAGAACACACACACACACACACACACACCCAACAAAAAAACCATCACCTTGCTTTCCTTGCAAATCAAGTATCTGGAGTGACTCCCAGGGGAGTTGTCAGTCCCTAGTGATTCAAAGCTCTGTATAATAACATGTTTTCCACTGCCATCTTTGGGGAAGAGCTTTCTTTCAGGATGTCAACTTTTAACTCAGCTTGTCACCGCACTCACAGATGATCCTCCAAGAAGAGGAGAGTTCCAACCTTTAAAATGTAATGTGGGATGGGAGGCTATAATTTCTGCTTAAATGATGCAGGATACATGACTTGTCATGTTTCCGTCAACTATAATGGAAACAGAATGTAATTGTTGAGCAGAAATTGCTTACATTATGGCAGCTGGAAATCAAACACAGAGGAGGGCCAGGTGTGAGCGTTCTTTAGCTTTTCAGGAAAAAAGAAGAAACAGAAGAACAGAGCTGGAAGGGACCTTGGAGGTCTTCTAGTCCAGTGTTTCTCAACCTTGGCAACTTGAAGATGTCCGGACTTCAACTCCCAGAGTTCCCCAGCCAGCGAATGCTGGCTGGGGAACTCTGGGAGTTGAAGTCCGGACATCTTCAAGTTGCCAAGGTTGAGAAACACTGTTCTAGTCCAACCAGTGGGATGTTATTCCCTTGTAAGTATGGACTTTATCAAGAAAAATAAGTATTACCATTTCAGATACTACTCAATTCTCAGTGGCAATTCACTCTGTGTTTTACAGATCCATCCTTCCTTCCTTTTTTTCTTTCCCTTTTTCTATGCCACCCATTTCACCAGCTCATTATTACTGTCAATTTTAAGTGTGCTTGAAATGACAGATATCAGTGATATGTGCAGACAGACAGTACAAAGGGCTTATGTTAAGAACCTCTCCATCCATTCAGGACACTTCTATTAAAATTGGAAAGGAAAATAATCAAAAGACAAATGTTGAACAGCAATATGCTCTTCTCTGGCTTTGGAAAAGTTTTCTTTCCCTAAGTTTCAAAGCATCTACTTTCCAAACTCTTTTCTTGGAGTCCTTCAGAATTCCCTGAGCATTTCCTTTGGAAGCACTGTAGAATTCCCAAGACTGTTCTCCTGGTAGTAGAAAATCACGGTTCTTCCCTTCTCTCTTAATAGACAACCCAAATGTCTTGAGTTTCATTAAAGATGGTTCCTTGTTTCATCGAAACCCATGGACCATCTCAAGGTCAATATAGATTTTGTGATCATTTTCTTCTGCTTTCCTCAGGGATTGCCAATGTCTGTTACTAACTGAGGATGGAGAAGTAAAGAAATGATTTATACAAAGGAATGATTTCCTTTCTGTCTTTCTGCAGAATGAGTTCAATCTTGTGCTTTTTCAGGCTTCGCATCTTCACTCTCCGATGTGATTTTTACCAACAAGAGTTCCCTTCAAACGTGATCCCACATGGAATAGGGGGAAATGTAAGAAAATTAACTCTGTAGTAAAATAGGCTTAGTACAGAGGAAGGAAGGAAGGAAGGAAGGAAGAAAAGGGGAGGGAAAGGAAGGAGGAAAGGAAAGGATGAAGGAAGGAAAGAAGGGACAGGGAGGGATGGGAAAGAAGGAAGAAAGAAAGAAGGAGGGAAAGGAAGAAAGGAAGGAAAGAAGGAAGGAAGGCACAGGGAGAAAGGGAAGAGAAGAATGGAAGGAAGGAGGGAAGGATGGAAGGAAGGGGAGGGAAGGAAGGATGGATGGAAGGAAGGGGGAGGGAAGGAAGGAGGAAAGGAAAGGAGGAAGGAAGGACGGAAGGGACAGGGAGGGACAGGAAAGAAGGAAGAAAGGAAGAAGGAGGGAAAGGAAGGAAGGAAGGAAAGAAGGGACAGGGAGGGAGTGGAGAGAAGAATGGAAGGAAGGAGGGAAGGAGGGAAGGAAGGAAGGAGGGAGGGAAGGAAGGATGGATGGAAGGACTTGGTATCACACAACTGTGAGCCATTGCTTGCTTTACATTCGCAAGTAAGATGGAGGAAAATATGATAGGCTTATAATTTAAGCTCTACTTGACTGATGGATAATGGACTAATGAAAGCAGCACATCAAAGGCCTGGACTAACAATAGTTTGTTTGTTTCCATATTGCTTTGATATCAAATCTGAGCAGTCCCCAAGACACCCATCTTCAAAACCAAGGATTTAAGTATTAAATACCCATAATACCCAATGAAAAACAATCCAGCCTAAATGACCATCCTCAAGACATGGGGAAAGAGCAGGTATTCCTTACTAGGAAAAAGGACAATTGTCATACCATCCAAAACCTTAGAAGCATCCCTGGGAACAGAATAACAGAACTGGAAGGGAACTTGGAGGTCTTCTAGTCCAGTGGTCTCCAACCTTGGCAACTTTAAGACTTGTGGACTTCAACTCCCAGAATTCCTCAGCCAGCAAAGCTGGCTGAGGAACTCTGGGAGTTGAAGTCCACAAGTCTTAAGGTTGCCAAGGTTGGAGACCACTGTTCTAGTCCAACCCCCTGCTCAAGTAGGAGACGCTATACCATTTCAGATAAATGCCTGCCCAGTCTCTTCTTAAAAGCCACCAGTGATGGAACACCCCCAACTTCTGCAGGCAACTTGTTCCACCGGTTAATTGTCCTCGCTGTCAGGACATTTCTAGGTTGCTCCTCTCCTTGATGAGTCTCCATCCGTGGCTTTATGTTCTCTGTGCTCAGCATGGTCCTCTTTCTTGGAGGGGCTTAAGCAAGTTGAAAAGATCTCCTTGCCCACAGGCTAAAACTCAGTTGCATCCCCCAATCTGAGTTGTAAAGTCTGACCTGAATAAAAGATAAGCACCAACCACAAGCTCCTATCCAAGAAAGAGAGACCTCCATAGGGATCCCTCAAGATCAGGAATCAATATTATCCTGCTTCCTTTAAGTCCATGGACCTAAACTGGACCCAGCAATTAAGTGAATAAACCATCAGGAGGGACATAAATGACTTCCTTTGCAAAACCTCAAACGTTTGTAAGGTAAAGGTGCCCCTCGCACACATGTGCTAGTCAATCCCGACTCTAGGGGCAGTGCTCATCTCCGTTTCAAAGCCGAAGAGCCAGCGCTGTCCGAAGACCTCTCAGTGGTCATGTGGCCGGCATGACTCAATGCTGAAGGCGCACGGAACGCTGTTCCCTTCCCACCAAAGGTGGTTGCTATTTCTCTACTTGCATTTTTTACCTGCTTTCGAACTGCTAGGTTGGCAGAAGCTGGGACAAGTCACGGGAGCTCACTCCGTTACATGGTGCTAGGGATTCGAACCGCCAAGCTGCTGACCTTTCTGATCATCAAGATCAGCATCTTAGCCACTGAGCCACCACATCCCTATTAAAAAAGTCCCTGTTCAAACATTTGCATATTCACTTAAGTACTTTTCCTCCTCCAGCCTGCCTTTCTTTCCACTCTAATATTTCACCCAAGAACTCTCTTTCTCCCATATAAGCTTCCCTCCCCCGTTCCTAATTAATTTATGTAGCTCCCCCTTCTTAGCCATGCCAGGAGAAGCCAGCTGGTGCCCTACCTCCCCTCCCCATCGCTATTAAGGCTTGAGTCAGCAATTCCTGACATTAATTTTCAAGCCAAGGTGAGGTTCACCCATTGCAGAGACTCTGCGGTAGTAATTTGCTGCCGTCCAGACCTTCTCGGCGGTTTTGCTGGACGGATTTCCCCCTCCTCCTCAGCAGGCATGTCACATCCTCGGAACATGGCAGTCTGCCATGTCTCTCATTAACAGAACAGGCTCCCGAGATGCAGGCAAGAGATTTTTCAAGAGGCGAAGTGGATTTCGCAGAGCTCTTTCATGCAAATTCTTGATTTTGGGAAGGAAAAAAAAGAAAAAGAGACCGAAAAGTCATCCAACGGGTTTACTTCGCCGAGTGCTGAACCTGGGGAATTGGAGAATATGAGAATTATGAGAATATCTGATTGGTGTCTGAGGATGCATTGCTTTCCTTGAATTGATTTCCATCACCCTCCAGAGAATAAAATAGAGTAAAACATAGCTGGCGGAGTTGAAGTTACTTCCGAAAATATGCAGGCGTGTTGACTGCTCAGGTAGGGGAAGATCTCTGTGGGTCCCATTTGGGAGCAGAGTGTTGGCTGAGAGCAAAACACAAGCCAGAGTGAAATGTCTATGGGGATTCTCAGTCATCCAGGTCAGCGTTATCCCAAAGGTGCTTTCTGGTTTATTTCTTTCATTTAGGAATAGAATAGAATAGAATAGAATAGAATAGAATAGAATAGAATAGAATAGAATAGAATAGAATAGAATAGAATAGAATATGAACTAAAATGGAGTGGAGTGGAGTGGAGTGGAGTAGGGTAGGGTAGGGTAGGGTAGGGTAGGGTAGGGTAGAGTAGAGTAGAGTAGAGTAGAGTAGAGTAGAGTAGAGTAGAGTAGAGTAGAATAGAATAGAATAGAATAGAACAGAACAGAATAGAATAGAATAGAATATGAACTAAAATGGAGTGGAGTGGAGTGGAGTGGAGTAGGGTAGGGTAGGGTAGGGTAGGGTAGGGTAGGGTAGAGTAGAGTAGAGTAGAGTAGAGTAGAGTAGAGTAGAGTAGAGTAGAATAGAATAGAATAGAATAGAATAGAATAGAATAGAATAGAACAGAACAGAACAGAACAGAATAGAATATGAACTAAAAATGGAGTGGAGTGGAGTAGGGTAGGGTAAGGTAGGGTAGGGCAGAATAGAATAGAATAGAATAGAATAGAATAGAATAGAATAGAATAGAATAGAATAGAATAGAATAGAATAGAATAGAATATGAACTAAAATGGAGTGGAGTGGAGTGGAGTAGGGTAGGGTAGGATACAATGGAATGGAATGGAATAGAATAGAATGGAATGGAATGGAATGGAATGGAATAGAATAGAATATGAACTAAAAATGGAGTGGAGTGGAGTAGGGTAGGGTAAGGTAGGGTAGGGCAGAATAGAATAGAATAGAATAGAATAGAATAGAATAACAGAGCTGGAAGGGACCTTGGAGGTCTTCTAGTCCAACCCCCTGCCTAGGCAGGAAACCCTACACCACTTGAGACAAATGGTTGTTATCCAAAATCTTCTCAAAAACTTCCCAGTGTTGGAGCTTTCACAACCTCTGGAGGCAGTTTGAGCTGTGCTTTCTGCAGGATGTTTTCTACTCTGTGTCCCTTTAGTGTTGGGGCGAAGGCTGTTGTGGGTGACTCCAGTTTCCCCTCGAAAAACCCCTTAGGGACAGGTCAGAGTTCTGAAGTAAAGGCATCCCTGTGAGTTTTACTCCAATAATTGTACCTGATTTTAGGAGGTGGTGCTTATCTCTATTCTAAGGCCATTAAACCAGGGATGTCCAAAGATGCATCCACAGTCATGTGCCCAGCGTGACATCATGCAACAGCGAGGAGCAGGGGTGGGCTTCAAAAATTTTATAAGGGGTTCCTTTCCGATCAACAAGCTCAGCGTCTTAGCCACTGAGCCACAATGTCCCTGTAATATAAGTAGAACACAACAAAATAGCTGGCTTGGGCTTTTCACAAATGATTGCTTGTGATTTATACCAACAGCCCAGGTGGAGGGGGGGAGTTTTAGTATGAAGGAAAAAAGCACTTGGGGAAACATGATAAGCGCATAAAAGGGGGGGAAAGCCAGGAAATGTGGCCATAAACTATTCTTTGTGGCCACAAAACATGGCCTAGAAAATGGGTATCAGGTGCAGCTACTTTAATTTCATTTAGAATTCAAGGACAACATTAAGATCCAGTGTTTCTCAACCTTGGCAACTTGAAGATGTCCGGACTTCAACTCCCAGAATTCCCCAGCCAGCATTCGCTGGCTGGGGAATTCTGGGAGTTGAAGTCCGGACGTCTTCAAGTGGCCAAGGTTGAGAAACACTGTTAAGATCTGTAGGACAGTAGAACGGTCCAGCTGTTGAAACGGAGAATTCTTCCCCTCTGAGGTTTTCCAGGAAGAAACTGGTTGGTTTAATTAGTTTCCCTGTATGCTGCAGAAAGTAGAATTAAATCATCTTGGGCTTCTTTGCAACTCTTCTGCCTGTGAGTTGAGTCTCTACAGAGGAAACGGATGGCAGGAGATGACCTTGGCTGAAGGGGACCAATCCATTCAGATCCATCCTCTCTCCGTTGTGTTTACCCATGCTTCCTACCCCCACACAAAAAACATCAAATAACAAATGTATTTCCACGAGCAGCTTTCCTTCAATGGATTGGCTCTTAGTTTCTATAATTCTGCAGGGTAGCAGATGATAAAGGTAAAGGTTCCACTCACACATATGTGCTAGTTGTCCTCGACTCTAGGGGGCAGTGCTCATATCTGTTTCAAAGCCGAAGAGCCAGATCTGTCCGAAGACATCTCCGTGGTCATGTGGTCGGCATGAATAAATGCCGAAGGCGCACGGGACACTGTTCCCTTCCCACCAAAGGTGGTTCCTGTTTTTCTACTTGCATTTTTATGTGCTTTCGAACTGCTAAGTTGGCAGAAGCTGGGACAAGTAATGGGAGCTCACTCCATTATGCGGCGCTAGGGATTCGAACTGCTGAACTGCCGACCTTTCTGATCATCAAGCTCAGTATCTTAGCCACTGAGCCACACGTTCCTTAGCAGATGATAGAACAGTAGTCATTTCTGAATAAGCTGTTCAGTGTGGAAGTTCATTCAATTCTTGGGATAGAAAAGGGCAGATGGTCAGCGTATTAATCCCAAACAGAAAATCTGAGGACGTTTTAAATTGGAAAGGAAGTTTTGAAAGAAGGACACATAAGACGGCCATTTATCTCAGCCAAATCTGGCTCGAGAATAAAATAACAGCAGTTTTTTCCATTCTCTGTGAAGCTCAGAGAGGCGTTTTCAAAATGCATTTGAAACGGGGACCTTTTACATTCTGAATTACCCATATATGAGCTCCGTATAGACAGAACTGGAATATTTAGCCTCCTTAAACATTTAGAAGTTCTTGTTCAAATGCATTGCATGAAACCAGGCTTGGAGTCCTTATCCATTATTTTTCTTAAGTTGTAATTCACTGAGAAAGGAAATATGATAATGAAAAGCACATTTCGCTTTCCAGGGGAAAGTAAAAAGTTGGGGGGGGAAACAAAAAAGCGAAGGGTCAAACCATCCCTAGAGCTAATCTCCCCCATTATCTGGAGATGCATAAGTTGGTCAGAAATTTTGCTTTTAGGATTCAGAGATCAATCCAACAACATTTCCATCGACGTTACAGAATCCTCTTGTTTTGAAATCCCGATGAAAAGATGACTGTTTTGAGCTGCAGACCCTTCACTGGCATCATAGTCTTTTCGGTTGTCCCCCTCTCTCTTTCTCCTCTCTCTCTTTTCTTTTTCTTTTCTTTTTTGGAGAAAAGGAAAACTCTCTGCTAGAAAATATTAGCTCAAAAGAACAATAATACAATGTTCACCATCTCAATCAGAATAGACCTGGAAGGGATCTTGGAGGTCTTCTAGTCCAATCCCCTGCTCAAGCAGGAGACCCTACACCATTTCAGACAAGTAACTGTCCAGTCTTTTCTTAAAAATGACGAAGCAACTTCTGGAGGAAAGCTGTTCCACTGGTTAATTGTCCTGTTTCTCCTTCATTCCAGGTTGCCTCTCTCCTTGATTGGTTTCCATCCGTTGTCTCTTTCCCTACCCTCTGGTGCTTTGGAAAATAAGTTGACCTCCTCTTCTTTGTGGCTCTTCCTGTACAAGTCTGCAATCTTCAGAAGATTCCAACACAATGTGCCAACGGACAATAGCCAACATCTTTCTCTTCCCTAGAACAGGCATCACACAGAGGGAAACCATTAACCTTATCAGCAATTTTAAGTACAGCTCTAAAATCCACTGTGCCTCTCCTCTAAATCCCTCCTTCTCAGGAACGCTACCCACAAAGCCCATCCCTCCAGCTAATAAAGACTAATTACTAGTTGTATTTCTCCCCTGACGTATAGACGAAAATTGTGGAAGGGTATTTATAGCGTGAGTCATAAAGGGCGAACCCCAAGATGGCCGTTAGAAGGACACTGTCCTCACTCGTTCTGCTTCTGTTTGTTCCCGAGAAAATATCCTAAGATATCAACTTTGTCAGCCATCACAGAAATTAGCCGGGGTGGAAATCTTAATAGAACAGAATAGAACAGAATAGAATAGAATAGAATAAGAAAGTAAAAAAATGGAATGGAATAGAATGGAGTGGAGTGGAGTGGAGTAGAGTAGAGTAGAGTAGAGTAGAGGAGAGAGTAGAGTAGAGTAGAGTAGAGTAGAGTAGAGTAGAGTAGAGTAGAGTAGAGTAGAGTAGAGTAGAATAGAATAAAATAGAATTCTTTATTGGCCACATGTGATTGGACACACAAGGAATTTGTCTTCAGTGCATATGGTCTCAGTGTACATAAAGAAAAATAAATTAGAATACATGCATCAAGAATCATAAGCCATAACACTTGGTGAAAGTCATAAATTACTAATAAGCAATCAAATTATACTAGGAAACAAATAAAACAATATAATGTGTAAAGATACAAGCAACATTGTTTTAGTCATATGTGAGAAGAGATAGGTACTAGGAAGGAAGAGAAGAAGAATAGTAATACAGTCTTAGTAGTTAATATGACAGTGTTGTGGGAATTTGTTGTTTAGCAGAGTGATGGCATTTGGGGAAAAAACTGTCCTTGTGTCTAGTTGTTCTGGTGTGCAGTGCCCTATAGTGTCGTTTTGAGGGTAGGAGATGAAACAATTTATGTCCAGGATGAGAAGGGGTCTGTAGATATTTTCACAGCCCTCTTTTTGACTCAGGTACAGGTCCTCAATGGAAGGCAGCCATTGTTTTTCCTGCAGATCTTATTATCCTCTGAAGTCCGTGTCTGTCTTGTTGGGTTGCAGAGCCGAACCAGACAGTTATGGAGGTGCAGATGACAGACTCAATCCTTCCTCTGTAGATCTGAATCCTCAGCTCTTTGGGCAGTTTGAACTTTCTGAGTTGGTGCGGAAAGAACATTCTTTGTTGTGCCTTTTTGATGACATCTTTGATGTCAGGTGTCCATTTTATGTCTTGAGGTATGATAGAACCTAGAAACTTGAAAGTCTCTCTTGGATATAATATGTCACTCCACGCGGAAGCCCAAGCTTCCCCAAGGTTTATATATTTCACTGACCTCATCGCCGTGATGCGATTAATTTCACTCTAATGCTTCTGTCTCTCCCTAAGTTCCATTTCCTGAAACAAGGTGGGATCGAATGTCTTCATTTGCTCCTCATTCATCATGTGAATCGGATCCATTAATATCTTCCCCAATCTTTCAAAGGTATCTCTGATGTAATGGCCCTTCTTGGATAACGTGTGAGATCCCCATTTTTCTGGGACTTATTCTTCCTTTTTGATCTATTTTGGTAAATTTGGGATATCCAGGGTGACTCTAATTCCTTGAGTAGGGGTTTAAGCATTTTTAAAGGCCAACTATTCTATTAAATCTCGGAGATGAGTATCAATTAATCCAGCTAAAGGAGGAAGATTAAGGAGAAGAGAGGAAACGCGAAACAAATGCACAAAGTTGTATACATTACGCATGTTTCTACATAGCCGTGGAACATTATATTTGCGTTCCTCTGAGACTTTTTCTCTAATCTACTCAATCCTATGGAATTGGTAAGTGTTTTGAGCTGGGCTTCCCCAAAAAGCACGAAGCAGATTCCTGGTCCTGTCAAAGCCCCTTTTGTTAAATGAATGGGAATTCCTCTCATTCACATTCATCCAAGGCTTGGCAAACAGTCCTTCAAAGGTGAATTTATGACCACAGACCTTATCTAGCTTGGAAAGCTGCCCTGTCAAAATTTTCAAAATGAGGTGCTGTGCAAGGAAAGATTTGGCACAGAGTCTCTGAGATTCATGGACAGATCTTCACACTCCTGAAATGAACAACCGAACAAACTGTTTCCTGCAAAAGCCCACTCCCCTTTTGCTCCTCTTTTATATCCTATGGGAGGGGCCATTCACCTCTCACCTGTGGCTTTATTCCCAAGTCGACCCTGATTTCTTAGCTGTTCTTTTCTTCTGGCAACTCTGTACATGAGCACACTGGGAACAGGCTCCAGCTGTTCTTCTGCCTCACTGCTCTCTAGCTCCGAAGGCAGCTGAGAACTGTCAGACAGCCTTGGCTCCCTCTCTGCCTCCGACACAGAGCCCTCATCAGAGCCTTCCCCAGACTCCAGGACTGGCCCGTGTCCCTCCCCAACCTCCTCACTGTCCAACTCTGTTGCCATCTCCACTGGCCACTGGTGGGCCACAACAGTAAGTCAAAAAAAAATGTTGACTGACACAAGGTCAACCTCTGGCTTTTAGTTGAGAGGGATTTTTAAAAAATGCTTGAAGAATTCATTAAAATACCCCGTGCAAAATAAGTGAAACTCTATCTTCCAAATGAGTCACCTTGAATTGAGCTGTGCCTGGAATAATGTGTCAAAGGTCTTAGCAGACCTATGCCTTAAAAGATGTGATTTGGGAGTTCTAGGAAACTATTTGGGGAATTTGTCCAGGCACATGTGTCAAAGAACATTGATTCGAAGATACTTGAAATTGGACGCGTGAAATTGATTTCACAATTCCATTTTTTACATGGGGCTGCAAACAATGGGTTGTTGGTCATTTTAAATGTCTATTTTGTACTTGTATGTTTCCCCTTCCCATTTAAGTTGTTCGCCGCCCTGAGTCCCTTTTTAGGGAATAGGGCGGCATATAAATAAAATAAAACTTAAACTTAAAGTTAAACTTGATTGGATATCGCCCAATTGAGGTTTTATAACTTACCCTGCCTTTAAGATGCTTCGAGGCTGTGTTATATTTGCAACAATATTATACTTCTACATGTGGTCTATTTATTTTTAGAAAAGAAAGACTGATCACGTTTCTGGCCAGGCCGTCTGCACTGGTGCACCATCTCCCCTAATTGGATAAATGACAGTTCTGTAAGAAGAGTTTACAATATCCTTTGGAGCAGTTTTTTTCTGATTCACTCATATTATGTCTTCTGACATGGACAATAAATTTAACTGTCCAGTTCATCATCAGCCTTGAAAAACCTAAAACAAATTATTGTCCTTTTGTTGAATGCCTATAAACAGACAAAATGTTCATGTTTTATCTCAAGGGATTGCAGTATATAATTACCTTTTTTTTTTAGATTTCTTTGCCAGGTCGTTAGTTAATTAGATAATAAACTAGTGAATGCTAATTTGTGTATGTATTTGTGTGCAGTTATGTGTGTTTATGTGTAAGTGAGGGACGCGGTGGCTCAGTGGCTAAGACGCTGAGCTTTCGGTCAGAAAGGTCAGCAGTTTGATGGTTCGAATCCCTAGCACCCCATAATGGAGTGAGCACCCGTTCCTTGTTCCAGCTTCTGCCAACCTAGCAGTTCAAAAGCATGTAAAAATGCAAGTAGAAAAATAGGAACCATCTTTGGTGGGAAGGTAACAGCGTTCCGTGCGCCTTTGGAGTTGAGTCATGCCGGCCCCATGACCACGGAGACGTCTTTGGACAGTGCTGGCTCTTCAGCTTTGAAACGGAGTTGAGCACCACCCCCTAGAGTCGGGAACAACTAGCACAGATGTGCAAGGGGTATCTTTACCTTTACCTATGTGTAAGTATATTTGTGTATGCATATGTATAATGTGTGTGAGAGAGAGAGGGAGGGAGAGAGAGAGGGGGGGAAAGAAGAGAGAGAGAGAGAGAGAGAGAGAGAGAGAGAGAGAGAGAGAGAGAGAGAGAGAGAGAGAGATATGCATTATTGTCCTTGCACCAGGGAATTTCCAAACACAATATGCAGCTATTGTTAACACACTAATACTAAATATTGATGAAAGATCGTGGAAAAATGGATATTACCAAATGATGTTGACTCTCAAAATGAGAAATTGTCTAGAAACTAATTACTCTACAAACATCCGCTGTGATGGACACGCAGTGATATATTTGAACAGGGGGAATCTTTAATGTTTTGCTTGTGTATATAGCAATAGCAATAGCAGTAGACTTATATACCGCTTCATAGGGCTTTCAGCCCTCTCTAAGCGGTTTACAGAGAGTCAGCATATTGCCCCCAACAATCTGGGTCCTCATTTTACCCACCTCGGAAGGATGGAAGGCTGAGTCAACCCTGAGCCGGTGAGATTTGAACCGCTGAACTGCTGATCTAGCAGTAGCCTGCAGTGCTGCATTTAACCACTGCGCCACCTTGGCTCTTGAATATAATCTTTTGCGGATGTGGAACATGCAGCTAAACCAAGGAAACTCAGCCTCTTTGGGATCCTTTGTTCCACCTTCTACATTGTTGTAAATAGGAAATTTAAACAAGGTCATGAGATAAGAAGCTTGGATGGTATCCGGGATATTAACGGAGAGAAAAAAGAACATTCTCCTAAGTCGGTTCGTACCATAAGATCTTCAGAGCATTGGTATCGTTCCATTCTTTTCAGATGATTGGTAACCCACTAGAAGTTAGAAGTCAGCTTTGGACCTACCATCTCACCATTGCAGGAAATGCAATCAGGTGAGTTAATTCAACTTTATTGTAAAGCTTAATTAACAAAACCTTGCAAGTCTGAAAGTACGAATCTCCTGCTGTCTCTTTTAGAGCTTAAGTGTCATGCCTACAAGCCAGTGATGGCACATGCACCCACCCCCACACCTGAACCCTGCCCTCCATGGATGTGCAGCAGAGACCCGAAAACCAGCTGGTTGGTGGGAAGTGCAAACACATGCGCGGCGGAGCTTAGCTGGGCTCTGTGTGCCACCTGTGGCATGCGTGCCATAGATTCACCATCACGGATCCATGCAATTTCAGAAATACTCTACCTCTGGCTTATTTTATGAAAAGTACTGGTTTTTCTTTCTTTCTTTTTTCATTTTCAAACAGCAAGTTGTTAACTTTATTGATTCTGGGCCCTGGCCATCCCCAAACATTAAATAACATGTAATTAAAGAAGAGGTCAGTATAAAAAACCCCATTGAGTGCTCTGTAAATCTGTGCGGAAACATAGAAACTGTCCAGCGGACTAAATGGAAAGAACATGCTTTTATTGATTTTATTTTTATTTACTTATCAGATTTCTAAAGCCATCTAATCACCAAGCAACTGAAGGGAAGAATGCAGTGTGGCTAACAATAGAACAACTAACATAATTCACACACCCTTGGGGATGATTAAGAAAACAAAATAAAATTCTGTAACTCTCAACTGGGTTGAATTCTTGAAAACAGCTGAAAGGATTAATTGAGAAACCTAGATCTCTTCTTAACTGGAATTGGCCAGGAACTGGGTGTATCTAGCCTAGTGAAGAGAAGGACTAGGAGTGGCATAATAACAGTCTCCCAATATCTGAGGGGTTGTCACATAGAAGAGGGGGTCAAGCTATTCTCCAAAGCACCCGAAGGCAGGACAAGAAGCAACGGATGGAAACTAATCTAGGAGAGAAGCAACCTAGAACTGAGGAGAAATTTCCTAAATGATGCAGGAGGGGGTGCACAGGTAAACCCACCAGTGGCTGGCCAGGTTAGGTGGTCTTAATAGAATGGACCTTATAAAGTGTACAGATCCTCCATGGAAGGGAGGTTGGTAGCCATTGTTTTTCTGCAGTTCTGACTCTCCTCTGAAGTCCGTGTCTGTCTTGTTGGGTTCCATAGCTCAGGAATACTTAATCCATTACTTAAAGAGACATTGCTGAACAAATATAGATTTATTTCCACTCTAGCTCTGTTTTTGTGGTAGCTTCCCAAGTCAAAGGCCGTCTATAGGGATTTGCAATGTGGGAATAGAGAAATGACAGTGGGAGGGCCCCAACCTCTGTAGGGTTGTCCATCAGCACCCAAAAGCCAAGTACAACAATGTTGTAAAAGAGCCAAGGTGGCGCAGTGGTTAAATGCAGCACTGCAGGCTACTTCAGCTGACTGCAGTTCTGCAGTTCGGCCGTTCAAATCTCACCGGCTCAGGGTTGACTCAGCCTTCCATCCTTCCGAGGTGGGTGAAATGAGGACCCGGATTGTTGTTGGGGGCGATATGCTGACTCTGTAAACCGCTTTAGAGAGGGCTGAAAGCCCTATGAAGCGGTATATAAGTCTAACTGCTATGGCTATTG
This sequence comes from Thamnophis sirtalis, assembly GCF_051295495.1. NCBI lineage: Eukaryota > Metazoa > Chordata > Lepidosauria > Squamata > Natricidae > Thamnophis > Thamnophis sirtalis. The sequence goes on along the minus strand of NW_028261393.1, from coordinate 56,966,569 downwards.
CTATGTTACACCTACCAGCAATTAAAGCATTTAGCACTAGGGCTGTGTGAAAAGAGAGTGTCATTCAGCGACTATGTGCACTTAACACTTCACCAGCGTTTTACATCTTCTAATCCAAGGTGACACCATTAACGAGTAATTAACAAAGTGCTTCAATTATTCTCACTGCAAATAAGGCAAGTGATGTAGTCGCCCCCCCCCCCCACCACCTCTGGTCTCCAATAAGATTTTTAATGACTGCTTCTTTGCAGGAGTCCTCCAGCACTGCTAATTAATTGACTCTCGTCTGCAGTGATTTTATAAGATGCAGACAGTGGTGCACCCAAGTGCTTTCTGAGCTAATCTGGGAGGGTCGAAGATGCAAAGTAAAACACGGAGGGAGCATTTGGCAACGAACACTTAAACAGACTGAAGAGGGACCTCAATTCCTGCTGGACAGGGAGATAAAGAAGCCAAGGCTCTTCTTGCATAACTGTCCCCTTTTGATCTAGACTTTAGGAGGGATCCACGTTGATTGTAAATATTTAAAAGAGTGGTGATGTCCACTTAATTGAGAAATAGACAAAATGAGGGTTATTGACACTAACGTGCCTGTGGGCCCCTCTCTAGCCATTTCCCTGCTTCCCTTGCTCCCTTCTTCATGGTCTCAATTCCTATATTCTTAGGGTTTTTTTTAATGGTGGTGAGCAAAATACAAAGAGAGATTCAGAGGCAGAGAAAAGTGAACTGTTGGGGCAAAACTTCGTATTGCAATTCCTAAATGCAAAATCCACTTTGTCATCTTCTCCTTCTCCATCCATCTTCTCCTCCTTTCCTTCTCCTCCTTCTCCACACTTCTTCTCCATTTTCTCCTTCTCTTTCTTCTTCATCTTCTTCTCCTCCTCCCCTCCTCCTCCTCCTTCTCCTCCTCCTCCTTATTCTCCTTCTCCATCCATCTTCTCCTCCTTTCCTTCTCCTCCTTCTCCACACTTCTTCTCCATTTTCTCCTTCTCTTTCTTCTTCATCATCTTCTTTTCCTTCTCTTCTTCTTTTCCTTCTCTTCTTCTTTTCCTTCTCTTCTTCTTTTCCTTCTCTTTCTTCTTCTTCTTCATCTTCTTCATCATCATCATCTTCTCTTTCTTCTTCTCTTTCTTCTCCTTATTCTCCTTCTCCATCCATCTTCTCCTCCTTTCCCTCTCCTCCTTCTCCACACTTCTCCATTTTCTCCTTCTCTTTTTCTTCTTCTTCTTCTTTTCCTTCTCTTTCTTCTTCTTTTCCTTCTCTTTCTTCTTCTTTTCCTTCTCTTTCTTCTTCTTCATCTTCTTCTCTTTCTTTTTCTTCTTCTTCTTCTTCTCCTCCTCCTTCTCTTTCTTCTTCTTCTTCTTCTTCTTCTTCTTCTTCTTCTTCTCTTTCTTCTCCTTATTCTCCTTCTCCATCCATCTTCTCCTTTTCCTTCACCCATCTTCTCTTTCTCCAGCCATCTTCTCCTCTTTCTCCTTCTCTTTCTCCTTCTCTTTTTTCCTTCTCTTTTTCCTTTTCTATCTCCTCCTTCTCCTCCACTCACTTTGTCCTTCTCTACCCATCTTCCCCTCTTCCTCCTTCTCTGTCTGCTCCTCTCCATGAGAATCTTGATGCCACTTTACCTGTATTTCTAATATTTTATGCCTGTATAAATGTAATTCATATTTTTCAAGGTTGTCCCCGGCAAATGGCTAAATATTGAGTCAGCAGACTCTTTCAGACAATACAAGGACAAAACTGTGCTTCTAAGCATTTTTGAGGGATCCTTTGAAACATTAATATTATTAATCTTCCAAAGCTGGTGTGATGTGAGCCCTTATTCATCTTTGTTTTTGTTTACTGCAAGAAGAACCGAATTTGTGACTAAATTAAAGAGACCTAAGAATACATCTATATTTCTACCCAAATCCTAAGATGCTATCCAAGGTTCTGGTTTGAGATACAAATGCCATAAAAAATTTCATTGAAGTCTAATTAGTGAAATTTTTCCAGGTAGGCTTCTATTTGGGACCTAGTGGTAAATTTTAAAACCTAGAAGTAACTTACAGGGTCTCCAAGTCATTTTGTGGTTGAGATTTCCGTCTGTTGAAATAAGCCACTTAGAAAAACAGAGTGGCATGTCAACGGGGTAGCATTACCAGGGAATAAATAGACAATAAATCCCAGATTATTTTATCTAATGTGCCAATCAATATACGGTATGTGAAATTACAGGTAAATTTACACATGAATTATATTTCAGATTTAATACACCTTGCTATCAATCAGATCTATGGATGAAAATGGAAAGTATCTCCATCAATTTAGGCCACAGTGGGAAGTAGCATTATTACTACTGTGAAAATCTCCATATGTCACAGCCACGGTGACAATTCCTACGCACGGGTCCCCCCCAAATAGTGAAACAAATATATTATACATCAACTTCTGTAGGTAGAATTTGAAGCAAATACCTACTGAGATTGATTCGCTCCGCATTTTGTGATCGGTGTTTAACCAATGGAAAACGATAAATCTTTCTGAGATATTCTAAAAAGGTCAAGTGGTATTAATTCATTTGCACAACTTATTGGAATTCATATTGCAATCCGTGTGGCTCGCTGATTAAGAAGAAGTGGCCAATTAATTTCAAACCTGCCTGCCTGGAGCCACGGGGGCCACCAGAACTCACCTTCTTAACCCAGAGGAAAATGGGTCAGTGCCACAGACCCTTTCAAGGGGGACTTGAACCAATGCAGCACAAGAGAAGGGGAGGAGAAGGGACTGGAAATTGTTCTGTACCACTTCAAGTTTCAAAGTGCTGTGCAAAATGTAGCATCAAGCGTTCAAGCAATATTTAACACGTATCAGTTTCAGGTTTCCCTTGAAATGGACTATTGCTGCTGGAAGGGGAAAGCAAAATTTTATACCATATCCGACGAGAAAAACCTCCCAAATTTGCAAATTGCATTTTGTTTTTTTTCTTATGTTTGCTTTCTGTAAACTTTCTTCCTTCCTTCCTTCCTTCCTTCCTTCCTTCCTTCCTTCCTTCCTTCCTTCCTTCCTTCCTTCCTTTCTCTTCCTCCCTTTCTCTTTCTCTCTCTCCTTCTCCTTCTCTTTTTCTTTTTCTTTCTCTTCATTCTGCTCCTTTTTTTTACTCTCTCCTTCTCCCTTTTCTCTCCATTTCTCTCTTCTCTCTCTGTTTCTCTCTCTCTCCTTCTCTTTCTCCTTCTCTTTCTCTCTCTCCTCTTTTTCTTTTTCTTTCTCTTCTTTCTCCTTAAGAGCCAAGGTGGCGCAGTGGTTAAAAGCAGCACTGCAGGCTACTGCTAGATCAGCAGGTCAGCGGTTCAAATCTCACCGGCTCAGGGTTGACTCAGCCTTCCATCCTTCCGAGGTGGGTAAAATGAGGACCCAGATTGTTGGGGGCAATATGCTGACTCTCTGTAAACCGCTTAGAGAGGCCTGAAAGGCCTATGAAGCGGTATATAAGTCTACTGCTATTGCTATTGCTATTGCTCCTCCTTTTACTTACTCTTTCTCCTTCTCCTTTTTCTCTCCATTTCTCTCTTTTCTGTCTCTCGGTCTCTCTCTCCTTCTCTTTCTCTCCTTCTCTCTCTTTTTCCTCCCTTTCTACCCTGTCCTTCGCATACACTCATTTTTTGGCTACTCCCTGTCCCCCCTTGCAATTGAACCAAGATGACAAGCATCAGGTGTGAAGTCTGAATTCTAAGTGCTGATCAAGTGAAGGGAAAAAAATGTATACACTTAAAACACATTCTGGGCGAGCAAAAGAAATAGAAGAATATTTATCTGGCCTGCACTTCCAAAGGGGTTTCGCAAAAAAGGATCAACACTCAGACCTCCAGAGAAAGCACCCCGCCAGAATAAAAGGAAGAGAATAACAATGGCTCTTTGGAACAGATATTTCAAAGGCAATTCAAATCGAAGAAAGGGAGGGAGAGAAAAAACAGAACTGTTGACTGGCTTTTGCACAACAGACAGGGCACCACAATCTTTTGTAACTTTTGCGGAGTGTCTTATTTCTGAGTTTTTAAACAGCAGAAGTCTCCTCTGTTTCACACACACACACACACACACACACACAAACACACACACACTAAAAGCAAACGGAGAGTCACAAATGTGGATCAGGAGACTGCAGGAAGGCGACAGAAGTTGACCTCAGCTGAAAGGACTTTGAACTCTTGGCTTGATGGAGATGCAAGGAGAGAAATAAAGGATCCCAACTGTCATTTTTTAGATTTCAACCTGTGTTCGTGTTAGGTAGGGATGACCTTGGAAGAGCAAAGGGATAAGATTCTGCCTAGGGAGGGATCAGATAAGAGAGGACAGAGCCCAGAGCTGCATAACAGGCAGAGGAAGAAACTTAGCAAGGATACTTCCTAACTTCTCAGACTATAAAAGAGATGGGGGGAGAGATTTATGCTAGCAAGATGTAGCCTTACAATAGGGCAGGGGGTCAGTAAGCATAAACACTCAATGAGCCACTTGGATCCATTTCGCACAGAAAAGAAAACACGGGAGCCACAAAACTTTTCCCGTGCCTGCCTATTTCCTGAGCGGCTACAAAACTGGCATATGTAGTTGAATTAAACATTCTGTTTTCTTCTGAAACTTTCCTTGTCTTGGATTTATCCATGGTTGGTCTCCCGGGGATCGAAAAGCTCAATAAATTGCGCACCAGCAGGTCACCCTGTGGGCTTTTCGGTGCTCTCTGAACTTGGTTGTTTTCTTGCAGATGTTTCATGACCCAACTAGGAAACATGAACCATACAAGAAGGGAATGGGCTTTGTGGGTGGGGAATGGAGGGGAAGGAGGATTGTGGAGTCCTTGGTGCTCTCTGAGCTTGTCTTTTTCTTTTTTCCGCAGATGTTTGATGAGTCAATTAAATAGCACAATCAGTGCTAGAAGGGAATGGGTTTTGGAGGAGAGGAGGAAGAGGAGGAAGAAGATTGTGGGGTCCTTAATACTCTCTGAGCTTGGTTGTTTTCTTGCAGGCATTTCATTAGACAACTAGGTAACATCATATAGCAATTAGCAATAGCAGTTAGACTTATATACCACTTCATAGGGCTTTCAGCCCTCTCTAAGCGGTTTACAGAGTCAGCATATCGCCCCCACAGTCTGGGTCCTCATTTCACCCACCTCGGAAGGATGGAAGGCTGAGTCAACCCTGAGCCGGTGAGATTTGAACCGCTGAACAGCAGATAGCAGTTAGCTGAAGTGGCCTGCAGTACTGCACCCTAACCACTGCGCCACCTCGGCTCATATGTAGAAGGGACATGGTGGCACAAGGGCTAAGACGCTAAGCTTGTCGATCAGAAAGGCTGGCAGTTCAATGGTTCGAATCCCTAGCGCTGCGTAATGGAGTGAGCTCCCATGACTTGTCCCAGCTTCTGCCAACCTAGCAGTTCGAAAGCACGTTAAAAATGCAAGTAGAAAAATGGGAATCACCTTTGGTGGGAAGGGAACAGCGCTCCATGCATCTTTGGCATTGAGTCATGCCAACCACATGACCATGGAGCCATCTTCGGACAGCGCTGGCTCTTTGGCTTTCAAACGGAGATGAGCACCGCCCCCTTGAGTTGGGAATGACTAGCACATGTGTGAGGGGAACCTTTACCTTAACATCATATCTGCTGATAAGTGTGGAGTTTTCTCCCTGTTTATATGTGTCAGCTTCTCCTGCCACCAACCCCGACAGTCTGAATATTAACAGTAAGCAACCCACACACACACACATACACTCCCTAGCCCTGATGACTTTACCTAGCTAGGTCATGAAATGTCTGCAAGCTCAGAGAACATCTCAGAGCCCAGAACTAGAATAAGGACCAGAGGAAAGGAAGATGATACCAAAAGAGAAAGGGCTAGACTAAGAACCCCTCATTGGTCCCTTCATCCGCCGTCAGAAAGCATTTTATTAAATGCTCAAATCATCTTTAAAGAATGATGCCCAGGTCTTTTCTCTCCCTTGTTTGCTTGTATGCCTGTAAATCTGTCTCAGCTTTGCAGCTGGGGCCATTTTGCAAATGACTGCCATAAATAAAGAAATAAATCATAGTCCGAATGATTGAAGAAATGTCCTTGACATTCTTAATTCGCTAGCCATTATTGCTTGTTGCCTTCCCCGGAATGGGAGGGTAGAGGCTGGGTGTGGGGTGTGGGGGCTGGAAACCTTTTCCCCTTCTCCCCCCAGCCTTTCAAAGCAAAAGCTTCACAAAGTCTTCACAGGTTTCTCGGCTCCTAGTTTTACTGCCGCCACATTATATATATATATTCATTCCCACAAATGCTGAGCATATTTCAAGGACAAGTCTCTGATCAAAGGCTGTCACAAATCTTCACGGGACGACAGATGGGAAATCATAAAAATAATATATTTATAAAGACGGGTCCACTGCAGATTTAAGAGACTCTCCTAAGTCCATTTTTTGCTATAATTCTCTCTTTGAAATAACTCCTATTCTATTATCCCACGGCCTCTGTTGTATAATAGCCAGGTTTCACTGTAGGAAAAATACTCTCCGCATCCTGTATAGAAACGGGTAAATTTTAACCAGGGACTAACACCAAAAGTCAACTTCTGATAAACTATGTGGAAAGGAATGGTTGGAAAAGGATGTATCTCAAGAGCTCCATCTGCAATTCAGATATGCTAGCCCTACCGTCTCCATTCAGATTGCAGGGAGAAATATCAACCCCCTCGGATATGCAGATGACACCACTCTAATGGCCGAAAGTGAAGAGGAACTAAAGCCTCTTGATGCAGGTGAAGAAGGAGAGTGCAAAAGTGGGCTTGAAACTCAACATTAAGAAAGTTAAGATCATGGCATCTGGCCCTTTTAATTCCTGGCAAATAGAAGGGGAAGAAATGGAGGTAGCGACAGATTTTATTTTTCTGGGCTCCAAGATCACCGCAGATGGGGATGGCAGCCAAGAAATTAAAAGACGCTTGCTCCTGGGAGGAAAGCGATGTGAAATCTAGACAGCAGACTAAAAAGCAGAGACCTCACCCTGCCAACAAAAGTGTGTTATAGTCAAAGCTATGGATTTCCCAGTTGCAATGGATGGCTGTGAAGGTTGGAGCATAAGGAAGGCTGAGCGCCAAAGAATGGAGGCCTTTGAACTCTGGGGCTGGAGAAGAAGACTCCTGCATTGAGTCCCTTGGACTGCAAGGCCATCCAACCGGTCAGTCCTAGAGGAGATCAACCCTGACTGCTCTTTAGAAGGCCAGATCCTGAAGAGGAAACTCAAAGACTTTGGCCACCGAATGAGAAGGAAGAAGGACTCCCTGGAGAAGAGCCTCATGTTGGGAACAATGGAGGGCAAAAGAAGAAGGGGACGACAGAGAAGGAGGTGGCTGGATGGAGTCACCGAAGCAATCGGCGTGAGCTTCAATGGACTCCAGAGGATGGTAGAGGACAGGAAGGCCTGGGGGAATGTCGTCCATTGCGTCACGATGGGTCGGACATGGCTTCGCAACTAACAACAGTAACAACAACCATCTCCATCACTGCTTGTGTGCATTCCCAAAGCTTTTAACAGGCCTTCAATGAGTTGGTCCAAAATCTAGAATCAAATCCTACACAAAGCAGATCTTTTGGTTTACCTAATTTCAGCTGCCACCTTTTCTCCTAGTCCATTTCAAGCAAGAAAGATCATCCCCCTCCCCCCCCCGCATTCCTACTGAGATTAAACTGACAGAAAGTTTGTTCTGAAGGCAACATGAGGAATAATACATGCTGGATTTGTGTGTTTGTGTGTGTGTGTGATTGTATAGGTCTGGTGGTATGCACTTTCTCATTTATGAACTCTGCTGTCTGTGAGATTTGCCAGCCGGTAAGCTTGACAATGGCGGTTTCATAGATTTTTATTACCCAGTAGGTAGCTCTAATTTTATCTGAGCGAAATGGATTTTTAGAGATTTAATCCTTCTCATTCCCTTCAGAGCTGTCAAGAGATTTCCTCCTTCTTGAAGCCGAGTCGAAATAGAGACACAACTCTAATTTTCACAAGTATGAGATTATATATAAGAAGTGGGAATTGGGATGGGGGTCTGTGTCTACACGAATGTGCATCCACAAGACTGATGATAGCCTTTCATCCTATTTCAATTTTCCACCGTTTTAAAAAACATTATTTTAATTGGAGGAATAATCCGTGGCATGTAATTATTCTAAGGTGTTCTTTCTCTTCGTCAAGTATCTCATTTCTTCGGGGAATCTTAAGCAAAACTCCCCTAACTCTACTATTAAAGTCTCTTTACGTTGATAGAATAGAATGGAGAAATAAATGTGGCTGGGAGCTCCTTATTATTATAGGGTTAGAGTAATGGTGTTACTCAGGGTAAACCCGCCATCCTGGGCTCAACGTTTGGGAAGCCAGGCTCTGCCTGTCACAAGCCAGGACAAAGGGGGGGAGGAGGAGGAGGAGGAGGAGGAGGAGGAGGAGGAGGAGGAGGAGAAGGAGGAGGAGGAGGAGGAGGAGAAGGAGAAGGAGGAGGAGGAGGAGGAGGAGGAGGAGGAGGAGAAGAAGAAGAAGAAGAAGAGAAGAAGAAGAAGAAGAAGAAGAAGAAGAAGAAGAAGGAGAAAGAGAAGGAGAAAATGGAGAAGTGTGGAGAAGTAGGAGAGGGAAAGGAGGAGAAGATGGATGGAGAAGGAGAAGAAGGAGAAGAAAGAGAAGAAGAAAGAGAAGAAGAAGAAGAAGAAGAAGAAGAAGAAGAAGAAGAAGAAGAAGAAGAAAGGGAAGGAGAAAATTGAGAAGTGTGGAGAAGGAGGAGAGGGAAAGGAGGAGAAGATGGATGGAGAAGGAGAAGAAGGAGAAGAAAGAGAAGAAGAAAGAGAAGAAGATGATGATGAAGAAGAAGAAGAAGAAGAAGAAGGAGAAGGAGAAGGAGAAAGAGAAGGAGAAGCAGAAGCAGAAGGAGAAAATTGAGAAGTGTGGAGGAGAGGGAAAGGAGGAGAAGATGGATGGAGGAGAAGGAGAAGAAAGAGAAGAAGAAAGAGAAGAAGATGATGAAGAAGAAGAAGAAAGAGAAGGAAAAGAAGAAGAAGAAGAAGAAGAGAAGAAGAAGAAGAAGAAGAAGAAGAAGAAGAAGAAGAAGGAGGACTATTGATTAACTCAATTGACCATATCAAATAAATAAAACTGATACAAAAATGCAGTTACAAAGAAAACCAAACTTCATAATAACTCTTCACCCATAGACTGAGCCCCATTCTGATCTAGGTATCCAGATCTATTCTTTGCAACCAATAGATTGGTTGCAACTTTCTTAATTTTCATCAGGGCTGATGTTTTATCATGAAATGCAGCATTGGGATGGAGCACAGTTCCCAATACAAGGGGATATTGGACACACGTTAAGATCCCGGGGAGTTTCACAACACCTTCTCATCTCTTTATCACAAAGCTCCATTTAGCATGTTTTGCAAAGATTATTTATTGTGCCGTTTATCTTAAACGATACTTTGGAGAAGCAACATAGCAGCATTAAAAAATGAGCACGCGTACAACCAAACCGGGGTTTTTTATGAGCCTCATCCATCTATGGTGGCAATATGGATGAAGATTTCCTACTGTCACGGCAAACGTTTGGGTAAAAACTCGCAAGGAGAAGGCGACACATGGTGTTGCTCCAAGCAGCTTTCCTATTGTCGGAAGGAAATAAACCAGATAGGCGATATCACAATACTGCATTGTATTCGGCTGAGTTGCACACAAGAGCTGAAACAGACTATCGAGTTGACATGGGTCTGCACAATCTTTGAACCATAAATTAATCAAATCAATTGGGTGCACACACAGCACACCAAAGCCACCGAACCACTAACAAGAATGGAAGCTAACCGAGCTTAACGTTTTTGGGGGGGGCAAGGCAAGGCCTCAGGCTTTCCGCTGAGCTGCTTGAGTTTATCGATTGATTTATTTTATTGAAAACATTTATACAACTGCCCGTCTTTCAGCCCGCTCTGTTGAAGGGTAGGGAGGCGAGTTTAATCAAGGCATTTCAAAGACGTCTAAGCGTTTAGTGCAATTGCTTTGGTTACGTTTACGGGGGCTCATAAAAGGTGGAAGGATGGAGAAGAAATATTCAAAACCATTTCAAAACTGCCAGTCGTTGCCAGAGTTCCAAGCAACAGACCCAACAGAACCAAAACTCCAAGGCCTGGAATTTCCTCAAAGTAAGAATTTATTAGGAATGCCATATTACACTGGTATAATTGGCCCTAACAAACCAGGATGGTTTGAAAACAATGTCTTTGTTTGCTAGTAAAGATGTTTGCTAGTAAAGATCACTATGTTGACACCAGTAAGAACATCCCAACATTTGTGGTTGGATGTATTAAACATATGTCTCTTTTTCTTCCTTCCCAGTGGACACCTAAAATTGATATCCCTAGGTCTAGTTTAGTGTAGTGGTGAAGGCAGTAAGCAAAAACGCAGAACATGGAGAGTTTGTGATAAGACCTCACTTGGAATACGGCATCCAGTTTTGATCGCCACAATGTAAAAAAGATGTGGAGACTCTAGAAAGAGTGCAGAGAAGAACAACAAAGAGGATTAGGGGACTGGAGGCTAAAACATAGGAAGAACGGTTGCAGGAACGGTTTAATGAAAAGAAGGACCAGGGGAGACATGATAGCAGTCTTCCAATATCTCAGGGGCTGCCACAAAGAAGAGGGAGTCAAGCTATTCTCCAAGGCACCTGAGGGCAGGACAAGAAGCAATGGGTGGAAACTCATCAAGGAGAGAAGCAACTTAGAACCAAGGAGAAATCTCCTGACAGTTAGACCAATTAATCAGTGGAACAACTTGCCTCCAGAAGTTGTGAATGCCCCAACACTGGAAGTCTTTAAGAAGAGGTTGGATAACTATTTGTCTGAAGTGGTGTAGGGTTTCCTGCCTAAGCAGGGGGTTGGACTAGAAGACCTCCAAGGTCTCTTCCAACCATGTAATTCTGTATAATTCTGTATAGTTCTGCCTTAGACTTGAAAGCCAGCTGGATGACTTTGGGGCCACTAACTAGGAGACAGTGAGTTCCAGTCCCATTTTAGGCACGCAAGCTGATTAGGTGGCTTTGTACCAATCACCAGGAGACTGGGAGTTCTAGTCCCATCTTAGGCTGGGTGACTTTAAGCCAGTCCTTCTCCAACTCGCCTCACAGGGTTGTGGAGAAAATAGGAGGAGGAAGGAGATGCCTTCGCAGCCTTGACGTTATTTATAAAACAATAAAGGCAGGACAAGATAGGAAAGATTCTTTAGCCCATTTTGATGGCATATTGTGAAGTAAAGTTTCTGGGCTACTATCCAATTACTTGAAAACCTTATCAAAAGTGATGATCAGGGCATGGGGTGTCAAGCACTGAAAGTCAGTGAAAAGGACCCCCCTCCCTATCTTTGCCATGTCCCACCGCTGATTGACAAGTTAAATGGAATATCCCAGGTTACCCAATTCTGGGCAGCTTAACGCTTTGTCATTAATATTCTGGTTGGGGAGTTTCCTGCATTTTCTGCTAGGCATTCTCCCCTTGTGTGCAGGACCTTAATAATGTTTGGTGCAAGGTAACAGACTTCAATCCAATATTATTAAACATCTCGTCATTCACTGGAGGCCTAGAACAAGTCAGCCAGTGAAACCTAATCAATCACAGTGCTGGTCTAATCCCAGAGATTAACCCCCCCCCCCCCTCATGCAAAGGAGATGCTTAAAAACATCAAAAGCCTTTTCTTAAGAATGTGTTTGTGTGTCTGTGTGTGTGTCCCAATTACGAGAGGGATCTCCATTAATTCAGCAACTAAATTTCCACCTTAAAAGCTATGCGTCTCATCATCCTCTCGGTGTTGCTGGCTTCTAGTAACGCTGATGACAGCTTAATCTCTCCTTTCCTCTTTATTAAAATGTCAATCTATCTCTCTCTCTCTCTCTCTCTCTCTCTCTCTCTCTCTCTCTCTGTGTGTGTGTGTGTGTGTGTGTGTGTGTATTTAAAGTCACAACCCCTGGTACTCCCCAATTATGGGAGGAAGCTAACTGCTTCCATTCTCTATCCATCGGCTCGTCACAAGAGACCATCCAGACAGAAAGCTTATATATATATATACTTATACCTGTTATCTTGTACATGTTTGACAAACTAAATAAATAAATATAAGAGTTGTTGTATGAACAGATCATCCCGTAATAACAACACAATCTCTGTTTTTCTCTCTGTAGCAACCAAGCATGGAGCAGCTTGGATTGGTTTTCAAGTTCCCGAGAACCCGGTGAAGGATCTACAGAAAACCCAAACCGCAAATAAACGGCCATTATGAAGATGAGTTCCCCATTCATTGAATATAGTTATGAGGAACCATTCTGGATAATAATGACAATTATGGGGATTATCTAGAAACGATGCGCCATTCGGAGCAGTGTACAGGGAAGGATGGGGGAACAAAAGGGGGAAATCGGCTACCTTTTTACAATAACAGCAGGGATGACTTTTAATGGCAGATTGCTTCTAATAAAACTGCCATTTCGGCCGGCTGATAACCTCGCAAGCAATTATAATAAGTTTACAAACAATTACACCTCACAAATGGAATTGAGAGGAAGCCATAAAGTCCCTCCAATGAGCGAAAAGCCGCATTCCATGGCCACTTTATAAATGAATCACCGTTAATTTGTGCCCACATGAATGCAAATTATTGTCACAAGAGTTTCTCTCTTTCCCGCCACCAGACTACTTCAATTAGACCACTCGGTATTCTGGACGATGAAACAAAAACACAGCGGACGGCAAGTATTTTCGAAAATGGGTTTAAAGTTGTTTCCATGAGCAGATTGTTGTGTTGGGAATAACATTTTTTTTTTTTTTGCATACGACAAGGCGATAGAATTCGGTTCTTTGCAAAAGCTGGGGATTATTCCCAACCAGAGATGGTATTCAGCCAGTTCTCTATGATTCGGGCGAACTGGTAGTGTTGGCTATAGGAATTCCACCCAGCTGCCCCCACGTAATATGGGTGTCAGGCCTGCAGCCATATTTGCTTGTGGATCTCAGGCCTGCCACACTTTCTATTATTCTACTATGCATTTTCTGTGGTGGGAAAATGGGAGGAGGGATTGTATGGAGTTAGATGCTATGTAGCCATAACAACATCCTTTCTAGAAAGCCAAAGTCATCCTTTGAATCTGACCGGATGATCTGGATGGGTGGAATTGCCAGCATGGCAGTGGGAGATTGGACTATGTGGCAGACTTGTGGGTATGGGGGCAACATCTTGAACTTTGAACTGGGTGGAGAAAACCGAGAAGTTTCAGATTTGGGTTTCGCCAGATGTGCCAACATGGCTCTCTTAATCAACTGGAACTTTGAGGAATCCTTTGCCTTGGACTCTGATTTAATTTTGGATGCTATTTGGAACCCTGATAGCATGATCTTCTGCGCCCACCCACATTTACGAACCGGTAGAGAAGGGAAGTAAATGCCACCACTGTTCCCAACCCTCGGTTGCAAAAGCTAGCTAGAGTTCATAATAAACTGTTCTGTCCCCCCTTCTCGGCTCGTTAACAAACGGCAGGCAGACAAACTTAAAAGGAACTCTCTTTATCAGTTCTCGGCTCAGACTGGCTGCGAGCCCAAAAATAACATAAATAAAGTCTCTGACGAGATTACAGAATTCCAAACGAAAACTCTTACAAGCAATGCACTTCTCCAAGTGTATCTTAGAATCAGGGTTACAGAAAACAAAGTACTTCTCCAAGTGTATCTTACATAAACCACGACCGATGATCAATCAATGCTGAACGAACCAAAGAACGTTGACTCCTGCAACCAGGGTGTGGCACCATCCGTCCTTTTATCCCCAGAATATGCCCCTAACAAGCCCCAGCTGCATAATTAATCTTGCATCCTGAAAAGACTCACAGAAGACGTCTGCTGAGTCACAACACTAAACCATTGTAAAATCTCGAAAAGCTTCTGAGTCCAAGGAGTGGTTGCTGACAACATCAATAGTACTTAGATTTACATACTACTTCATAATACGTTACCACTCTCTATAGGCCAGGGATGTCAAACTCGATTTCGTGCAGGGCCGCATCAGGGTTGTGTTTGATCTTGGGGGACTGGGAGGGGGTGGACATGTGACCAGGGGGCATGGCCAGCTTGACATCACTCATCAAGGCTTCCTTTTCAACTGTGATGGCATCCTGTAGCTCTCTGCCAGCAAAACCAGAGCGCACAGCCTCCCCGGGCCTCCATTTTTGCTGGCAGAGGGCAGCAGGAGGCCGTTGTGGCCAAAAACACAGCCCAGGCAGGCCTCCCTGAGCTATGTTTGAGCTGGCAGAGGCCCCACAGGACAGTCCTTTACTGTTCCCAGGTGGCCCCACAAGCCAGATCTAAGCACCCCACGGGCCGGATCTGTCCCCTGGGACTTGAGTTTGGCACCCCTGCTCTAGGTGGTTTACAAAGTCAGCATATTGCCGCCAACTATCTGGGTCCTCTTGGCAAGCAATCAAGAAGACTGTTACACCCAAGAAGTCGTCATTTGAAAGGGGAAGAGAATTCTGCATGGAAACACACGGACGTGCGCAACAGATGCCAACCATAAAAGCCTATCGCTAAAGCTGTTAAGATCGTCTATCAGAGTATATCAAAAGCAGGAAACTAAGGGGCGGGGAAACACTTCAAACCTGAAGCTGCGAACTCCCAAAATTAAGTGTTTTGAAGCAGGTTGTTTGCAACATTTCAGGATGTTCTTGGTTCCCAAGAGCCCCCTTTTGGGTTTGCAGTGGTTTGAAGTTGAAAACTAGTCCACTTCAAGCTCACACACTTCTAGGAGGGTTGAAACAAGCCATTTCAGACCTGAAACCCCTGTTGTAAAACTGAAGCTGAGCCTTTCAAGCACAAAATGCTTTGAATTAAAAAAAAAACTTGTGCAGGAAATGAATCGGGGAAAAAGTTGCTTCACCAGACTAAATTGGAGATAAAGGGGGGTACTCAAAAAATTGGGGGGGGAGCTTGCATTGAAACCAAACTGTAACATCCATTTCTTTGTCTTTCTTTTCCTTTTTTTAAATGTATGTTATATCCCAATTCTTCTGAGGACATTTTAGCCAACCAGAACAACAATTAAGGTGGGCTAAGTAGCTGTTTCCTTAGCAACTCAGATCCCTCCTCCCCTCCCAACTTTGATTTAAATTTCTTGGATTGATGGATTGATCGTGCCACCTATGTAAAAACAGCTTCTAAGCTCCAAAGAACTCTTGTTGATATAGAAGGCAACTATAGTATGATTAACATCAACTGAAGTGCTTTGATCATCGCTATCTAAAACATTTGGAAGTATCTTTGAAGGCTTTCTTCATCGTCTTCTAGCCTGCCCATGGGTCTTCTTGAATTTGAATTCATCCTTTGATAGAGTAGAGTAGAGTAGAGTAGAGTAGAGTAGAGTAGAGTAGAGTAGAGTAGAATAGAATAGAATAGAATAGAATAGAATAAGAAAGTAGCAATAGCAGTAGACTTATATACCGCTTCATAGGCCTTTCAGGCCTCTTTAAGCGGTTTACAGAGAGTCAGCATATTGCCCCCAACAGTCTGAGTCCTCATTTCACCCACCTCGGAAGGATGGAAGGCTGAGTCAACCCTGAGCCGGTGAGATTTGAACCGCTGAACTGCTGAACTGCTGATCTAGCAGTAGCCTGCAGTGCTGCATTTAACCACTGCGCCACCTTGGCTCTTGTAAAGTAAAGTAAAGAATGGGATGGGGTGGAATAGAATAGAATAGAATAGAATAGAATAGAATAGAATAGAATAGAATAGAATAGAATAGAATAGAATAGAATAGAATAGAATAGAATAGAATAGAATAGAATAAGAAAGTAAAGAATGGGATGGGGTGGAATAGAATAGAATAGAATAGAATAGAATAGAATAGAATAGAATAGAATAGAATAGAATTCTTTATTGGCCGAGTGTGATTGGACACACAAAGAATTTGTCTTTGGTTCATATGCTGTCAGTGTACATAAAGAAAAAATAGAATACATTCATCAAGAATCATAAAATACAACACAGTGAAAGTCATAGGTTACTAATAAGCAATCAAATTATACTAGGAAACAAATAAAACAATATAAATTTTAAAGTTACAAGGAACATGATTATAATCATAAGTGGGAAGAGATAGGTACTAGGAAGGAAGAGAAGAAGAATAGTAATGCAGTCTTAGTTGGTAATATGACAGTGTTGTGGGAATTATTTGTTTAGCAGAGTGATGGTGTTCGGGGGAAAACTGTCCTTGTGTCTAGTTGTCTTGGTGTGCAGTGATTTATAGCGTCGTTTTGAGGGTAGGAGTTGAAACAATTTATGTCCAGGATGCGAGGGGGTCTGTAGATATTTTCACAGCCCTCTTTTTGACTCCTGCAGTGTCCAGATTCTCAATGGAAGGCAGGTTGGTAGCCATTGCTTTTTCTGCAGATTCTCAGTCATCCGGGTCATGATTATCCCAAAGATGCTTTGGATTTTGTTTTTTTCTTTGAAGAATCTTTGCTTCTCATCCATCTAAACCAGTGTTTCTCAACCTTGGCAACTTGAAGATGTCCGGACTTCAACTCCCAGAATTCCCCAGCCAGCATTTGCTGGCTGGGGAATTCTGGGAGTTGAAGTCCGGACATCTTCAAGTTGTCAAGGTTGAGAAACACTGATCTAAACCGAAGAAGCTTCCTGGGTGAGAAGTGAAATATCTTCCAGGAAAAACAAACTCCAGCTGCCTTTTCAAAAAGTCCCTTTGGGAGTTTCATCGGGCTGATAACCGGAACTACCCATAAATAGACGACAAGCACATCTAGATTATTTTTCAAACCGAAGCTCGTTGTTATCAAAACTTCCTTCCATCTTCTTCTCTCTCTGGTTTTTTTTTTGCCCTCCAGGATAAAGCAGATGGTTTTCCTGGGGAATTGAAAGTCTGAGGATGAATTCTTGTCGTTTTGAGAACTCATAAGAAGCAACATGATAAATGACAGATATCTCTTAGCTGAACTCTGCTATCTGAGAGGGGCGGGGGGGGGAAACACCACCTTAATCTGACAACCTCTGGAAAGAGTTGTAAGTCTTTGGCATCTTTCTCAGAGAAGCGTTCGAAGTAAGACAAAAGGTTAGGGGAGAAAATATATAACTTTATGTTCTCGGGCATTAAGGTGTTGGGAGAAGACGCGGTAGGAATAAAACAAGGTTTCTTCTCTAGCAGTGAAGACTGTCATGGATCAGGAGTGATGGTGACCTTCAGATACCGTTATCTTTGGGAACCTCAAACGCATCGTCAACGCCTACAAACAGAGGGAGGGAGAAACCTGGTAGAAACAAGGTTCCACCACAAAACCGCGGTAGACAATTGCGCGCTCGACAAAAGCGCGTACGTGACATCATCACAGCGCGACGAAAACATCGCGCTGTGAGCGGTAAATTTAAAAATAAAGCGAAAACCTTACCCTAACCCCCCCAAACCTAACCCTAAACCTAACCCTAAACCTAACCCTTAACCTAACCCTAAACCTAACCCTAAACCTAACCCTTAACCTAACGCTAAACCTAATGGTAACCCTTAACCTAACGCTAATCCTAACCCTAACGCTTAATGTAACCCTAAACCTAACCCTAACCCTTAACCTAATCCTAACCCTAAACCTAACCCTTACCTTTATGTGAATCGGCTTGCTTTAATTTTATTTTAATTTTAATTTTATTTATTTTTTAATTTTTTTCGTCGCGCTGCTGATGACGTCAGGTACGCGCTTTCGTCGAGCGCGGTTTTGTCGATGCATACTTACCGCCCGCGAGGCTCCAGTTGCTTGGCAGAGCATCATACAGGCGCCATATGCTCCGTGCACATAAGCCCCAATCGGCTCAAATATAGGTAAGGAGGCACCATACCTCCGGAGCACCATACCAGAATGGTACCTGGTGTTCCCAGCAGGCACCGGTACACCCATACTGGGGCATACTGGCCATATCCCACCATTGGTTCCATGCATTATGATAACCCCTGCAGGACACGATTCGTGCAATTAGATGCAATCATGTTTTGTGTATCTGCAGGAGTGGACCAATACCTGTGTTCCTAATGATAGAGAGTAGAAACTTCATAAAGAGGGTAGCTTTATATCTCATAGCCTTTTGTGCTTGCCTTGTTGTGGTAGTTTTCCCAGCACACATCTACCATTGCGTGACAGCAACAAAGGATGGAAACGACAACACTTATGGAAGGCGCTAAAACCTGGGCATGCTTTCGTGGTAAGATTAGTCAATTTTCTATGGCCTCCGCTGAAAGTCACTGCGGTGTGATGGTTAAGGCATTGGACTCATGGTGGGGAACTCCATGTTCTGATCCATTCGTGGTCTTCATCCCTGAGTCATTTTTTTGTGTGTGTCAACTCCTGGCATGTTTGGCTGGATTTTGCCAGGCTCCAAACATTAAAAAAAAAAGACATCTAGTTTTTTTTCTAAGTGGTTTCCTTTATTATTACTCCCCCATAGACAGAAGTCTTGCCAGACAGAAGCAAACTTAGTTTTGGGGCAAAATGCAGCAGCCCGCATGGTTTTGTGCAAACCACAGTGTGCACATGTATCACCTCTGCTGCAGGAGCTGCATTGATTGCCAATTTGCTTCCGGGAGCAATTCAAGTGCTGGTTGTCACCTTTAAAGCCCTTCATGGGATGAGGGATCAGGTGATCTGAGGGATCGTCTCTTGCCGGTCACATCTACCCGACCCATCAGAGCGGGGAGGCAGGGAATGTTGTGGGTCCCATTCCCGAGGGAGACACACCTGGTGGGACCCACAAGAAGGCCCTGTTAGGCCTGCAACCCTCTTTTCTAAAATCAGAGTCCAAGGCAAAGGATTCCTCAAAGTTCCAATTTATGAAGAGAGCCATGTTGGTGCATCTGGGAAAACCCGAATCTGAAAGCATCCCCATTTCCCCCATCCAGTTGAAAGTTCAAGATGTTGCACCCACACCCACAAGTCCATCCCATGGTCCAATCTTCCATTGCCATGCTGACAGTTTCATCCATCCAATTCCAGTCAGGTGTAGAGGTGCAAAGACAAAGGATGACCTTGGCTTTCTACAAAGAATTTTGTTATGGCTACATAGCATCTGACTCCATACAATCCCCCCTCCCATTTTCCCACAATAGAAAATGCATAGTAGGATAATAGAAAGTGCGGCAGGCCAAAGATCCAAAGGAAAAGATGGCTGTAGGCCTGACATTTCCACTAACCATGTTCTCGTTCTGCAAATAAGGCTCAGTATATTCTGTAAAAACGCCCAAGGGCTGTTTATGTGCAGTGAGCCTGGTGCCTTGAGGTCCTGCCCAAAAGGCAGACTGTAAGTCTAAGTAATAAATCAACTGGCGTTCAAAAAATAATGAGATGGGTATTGCATTAATACAGTGCTCTTGGGTTTTTTTTAACATAGAAGCTTGTAGGAAACAATCCAACAGGGCAGGGCAGTTACCTATAAGCCGAAATGGCTCTCTACTTATGCATTTATCGATCCCAGATCCTTGGAGTCACACTTTGTTCCAGGCTCTCTGGAGATAAAGAGGTCTGCATGCCAACTCTATACTCCCAAGGAGATTGAAAATCGCCATAAATTTACCCCATGGTCTTAGTAGAGTTGGCAGTGATGGAACAAGTCCCTTTCCAGCAGAACGTGGCACATGGCAGCCATCTTCAAGCTTCCTTGCTCCTTTTGGCAGAAAGTCCATACGAACCTTTGCATCTCAAGTAGAAGATATTGATTCGTGAGTGAAGGAGCTTTGTTTTAAGGCAATGGACAAGGATGGATAGCCTCTCGGGGGGTGTAAAAGCTTGCTCAGATCAAAGTTCTAAACTGACAAGAATACTTGTAGGTCCCTTCATCAACGCGGTGAAGGATCATGGCCAGATCCACCTCACAGTAGAAAGGCAGACACTGGAAGCTGAATCTTAGGACCTGCGCTGTTAAATATTGAGACTTGTGGGTCCGTTCTCATCATGCCTAGCACATGAAATCTCGGATGTAGTTACGTCAGGTATTATTTTCCTCCAAGACGTAGCAAGGCTTAACACAGTAGCCAGAGAAGGTGCTAAGATTAAGATTGCTCTCCCCAAACAGAAGAAATCATAAACTTCCCAATGGCATTGTATCCAAATGTTGCTGCATTGGGTAAACCCAGCCTGGTTATCAGAGGTGGGATTCAGTAGGTTCTGACCAGTTCTGGAGAACCGGTAGCGGAAAGTTTGAGTAGTTTGGAGAACCGGCAAATACCACCTCTGACTGGCCTTGCCATGGTTGTTGAAGCACTTGGAAGCTTAGCTATGACCTCAGGGTCACCTGAGCAGTGCAGATGATTCCTGTATTCTGCAATTTTTCATCTGGAATTCTGGAGAAATACTCAGGTAACCCTGAGGATACAGATAAACTTCCAAGTTGCTTCCAAGGCCCTCTAAAAGGATGCAAGTAGCAATAGCAATAGCAGTTAGACTTATATACCGCTTCATAGGGCTTTCAGCCCTCTCTAAGCGGTTTACAGAGTCAGCATATCGCCCCCCAACAACAATCTGGGTCCTCATTTCACCCACCTCGGAAGGATGGAAGGCTGAGTCAACCTTGAGCCGGTGAGATTAGCAATAGCAATAGCAGCTAGACTTATATAGCAATAGCAGTAGACTTATATACCGCTTCATAGGCCTTTCAGGCCTCTCTAAGCGGTTTACAGAGAGTCAGCATATTGCCCCCAACAATCTGGGTCCTCATTTTACCCACCTCGGAAGGATGGAAGGCTGAGTCAACCCTGAGCCGGTGAGATTAGAACCGCTGAACTGCAGATAGCAGTCAGCTGAAGTGGCCTGCAGTACTGGCACCCTAACCACTGCGCCACCTCGTCTCTTACCAGCTGTTTGCAAGGAATGTAAGTCCTTCCATTCCCCACCATCCTTTCAGAGCTGAAGAAGCTCCTTGGATGAGAAGCAAAACATCTTCAAAAGAAAAAGCAAGAAAGTCCAGTTAGATTTAGATTTAGATTTAGATTTAGATTTAGATTTAGATTTAGATTTAGATTTAGATTTAGATTTAGATTTAGATTTAGATTTAGATGATTTAGATTTAGATTTAGATTTAGATGATTTAGATTTAGATTTAGATTTAGATTTAGATTTAATTTATTTGTATGCCGCCTTTCTCCGGGAGGGACTCAGGGCGGCGAACAACTCAAAAGGGGAAAAGGGGATACAAACACAATACATATAATTAAAATACACAAGAGTCATACGGCCATACAAGTTGAGAGGGGAGGGGAACTCATCAACCCCAGGCCTGCCGGCACAGCCAGGTTTTGACGGCTTTCCAGAAGGCCTGGAGAGGGGTGAGGGTCCGAATCTCCGCGGGGAGTTCATTCCAAAGGGCCGGAGTTGCCTCCTGAAAAAAGCACCTTTGGAATCCCTCAGTGGTGCACCTCTAAAATGCCAAAACTCTCATCCACAAACCTTACTGGATGACCTTGGGATAGTCATCACTTTGTAACTAAACTTTCCTGGCAGAAATGTCCACGGAAGAAGAATTGGGAAGAGAGAACTAGCAGGCCGCCTTAAGCTTCTCGGGAGAATGAAGAGAGAGAGAGTTTAGTTAGTTTAGTTTAGTTTCCCTTTATTTGTATGCCGCCCTTTTCCCTGGGGGGACTCAGGGCGGCTCACAGTTCAAAAAGGGGGGGGGGGGGAGGACAAACAATTTTCCAACATGAAGACAATACAACATATTAAAAAGAAAACACAACAGTCACACAATTCGGGTGGGGCTACAATCTTAACCCCAGGCCAGCCGGGACAGCCAGATCTTTAAAGCGGCGCGGAAGGACTGGAGGGTGGTGAGGGTCCGAATCTCCACGGGGAGTTCGTTCCAGAGGGTCGGAGCAGCCACTGAGAAGGCTCTCCTCCGGGTAGTTGCCAGTCTGCACTGGCTGGAAGATGGAATTCGGAGGAGGCCTAATCGATGCGATCGTATCGGTCTAGTGAAAGAGAAAGAGAGAAAGACAAAACGAATGAGTTCACCGCTGAAGGGCTGGAGGGAAGCTCGATCCTGTCCAACGGAGTTTCTCAAATGGATTTTAAACCGCCAGATGAATGAGTCCCTCATTTCGTGAGGCGTCCATCTCAAGCTGAAAGGTGAAGATCCCTAGTTAATCTCCTTCCAGAGAAATCCTGGCTGTCACTGGGTGAAATCAAAAGTACTCCTTTCACTCTTAAGAGTCCATCATGATGTAGTAACTCTCAACAGGGCCTCACAGCCCATTTATTAAAGCAAATGATGTACAGGGCGGGGCATAACCTTTTCCTAGGGGGTCACAGCAACACTTGTAATAACAACACAAATAATTCATACACCATTCGAAAGCCCATCAAAAACTGAGTTTATTGACACGATTTAATAGTCAGTATGACCACCATTAGCCCTTCGAACAGCATTCAAACGAGGTGGATAAGAACACAACAAATCTTCAAACAGTTCCGTTCGATTTTCCAGATTTTTCAACACAGTTTCCAAATTCATTCTCAAAGTTTCAACCGAAACAAATTTAACATTTAATAGCTCATTCAATTCAGTTTTTTATGGGCTTTAAAATGAGGTGTCGCGGAAGTTGTAAACTGCTGTCGATCTTGCTGTGACCCCCTAGGAAAAGGTTATGCCCCGCCCTCTGGAAAATCTGGAAAATCGAACGGAACTGTTTGAAGATTTGTTGTGTTCTTATCCACCTCGTTTGAATGCTGTTCGAAGGGCTAATGGTCGTCATACTGACTATTAAATCGTGTCAATAAACTCAGTTTTTGATGGGCTTTCGAATGGTGTATGAATTATTTGTGTTGTTATTACAAGTGTTGCTGTGACCCCCTAGGAAAAGGTTATGCCCCGCCCTGTATTAGGCCGAGTATTCCTAATGCGGCATCACTTTTTCTTCAAGAAAGGGGAAAACAACTCGGGCTTAGAGCCATTTCTCAAGGATAAAACATTTCGTGGTTGCAGCGTAAAATCAATGAGCACAACCTCCAGTGAAAAGGTATAACTTTTTCAGATTTCCTCCCTCCCTCCTTCCCTCTCTCTCTTTCTTTCTTCTTCTTTTGTTAAACAGGTCAGCTCCCTAACAAATTCTGGGTTTGGCTGGACCATGGAACTTTTTTTTTACTTTTTGTGACTTACGTTAGTGGGATTGAGTGGAATAAGACCAACTCACAAAGTCTCACTTTTCGGCAACTCAACCTCCATTCACGCAACACAGTCTGAGTTATAGCAATAGCAATAACAATAATAGCAATAACAGTAGACTTATATACCGCTTCATAGGCCTTTCAGGCCTCTCTAAGCGGTTTACAGAGTCAGCATATTGCCCCCAACAATCCGGGTCCTCATTTTACCCACCTCAGAAGGATGGAAGGCTGAGTCAACCCTGAGCCGGTGAGATTTGAACCGCTGAACTGCTGATCTAGCAGTCAGCCTGCAGTGCTGCATTTAACCACTGCGCCACCTTGGCTCTTTCCACGCTCTCACAACTAACTCTAGGTTTTCCTTTATGGTGTTCCACCATGTCTCGGGGGCTGCCGTTTCTAAATTTTACGGGCTGGGTCATTGTTCCACCCCATTGGACCAGAGACGGTTTGCTAATCTTTTTACTACCAGTTCGAGCGTACGCGCAACACTTCTGCGCATGCACAGAAGCATCTGGGTGGGTGGGAAGAGCCTCCCGCCACTCCTACTACTGGTTCAGCCAATCCAAGCCGAACCAGCACCAACCCACCTCTGCATTGGACTCCCGACTGTGTCTTCTCCAGCAGCATGTCAATTGCAGAATCCCATCTCTCTGCTTCCTTTTCTTTATATTCTACATCTAAGGCATAGAGGAAACAAGCCATGTTACAGGTAAAAAGCTGCCACTAATAAGCGGGAGTCAAGCTATTCTCCAAAGCACCAGAGGGCAGGACAAGAAGCAATGGGTGGAAACTAATCAAGGAGAGAAGCAACTTAGAAGTAAGGAGGAATTTCATGACAGTTAGATAAATTAATCAGTGGAACAACCTGCCTCCAGAAGTTGTGGGTGTTCCAAACACTGGGAGTTTTTAAGAAGATGTTGGATAGCCATTTGTCTGAAGTGGTGTAGGGTTTCCTGCCTAAGCAGGGGGTTGGACTAGAAGACCTCTAAGGTCCTTCCAACTCTGTTATTCTCTTCTCTTCTCTTCTAAATTCTAATCTAGTCTACTCTACTCTAATCGTATGATTTTAAAGGTAAATTATTATTAAAGGGAGAAAAGCTTTCTTTCTTTGAAGTAACTCCTCTATTAGCAATGGATTCTACAGGTGAAATGACAGTGAGATTCAGAAGATATTTGGTTATTCAACTCTTTAAGAAGACGTTGAGTAACCCTTTGTCTGAAGTGGTGTAGGGTTTCCTGCCTAAGCAGGGGGTTGGACTAGAAGACCTCCAAGGTTCCTTCCAACTCTGTTATTCTATGATACAGATACTGTACGTTCTAGGATTTTCTTCTACGTACTCTGTTTTCACTATCAAAAAATAAATACATCTATCACCCTGGCAAGGACCAAGCCATTTCCCTCCAGTTGGATGCTTCACCTTGCCACAAGGTCAACATTTTCCCATTTTGCCTGAATCCTTTTGAAGCATAGCTAGCCACATTGAGATACGCCCTTAAGCGTTGTTTATTTGTGACTTATTGGTACGCAACCTTGATTTTTGCTTGCTTTATCCTTTGCAAGGAATCAAACAAGGGTCCGGGAAATCACATGCTTATTCTGAAGTCAAAGCTCATTCTTCTAGGACGACAGCCTGGGGCCAAGGCTGCTGCCTTTCAGCTGGGCATATGGGCTTCCAGAGATGCCTAACGGGGCATATCAGAAAGAGGGCACATTTGCATGGTAGGCTAAACTTTTGGTGTGGATTCAGCTAGACTTTTCCTTCCTCTCATCAACATTCTCCAGGCAGACACTCGCTTTCCGCTGTCTTCCAATCTAGCCCCCAGCTTCCTGCCCAAATATTGCTTTTCCACGCTGTTAACATTTGTTCCGCAAAAGCAGGCTGCAGGAGCAAGAGAAGACTAGTGATTTTTTTGGCTCCCCTGCTCTAAGATGACAAGAGATTTTTATTTCCAAAGAGCAAAATGCTTCCTTTAGACAGGAGGAAAGCTGGGGGTGGTGGAAAATGCGATTCTCGGTTTTCTTGCCCGCCCTCCCCCTCTTTTTAAAAAATCATTTCATTATAAATGCTCCTGGGTAACTTTTTTTTTCTCTCTTTGGAACCTCATCAAACATCCTGTTGGGAGCATGAGGGGACACAATCACTCTCTGTGGGGTGATACTCGCCTACGAT
This sequence comes from Thamnophis sirtalis, assembly GCF_051295495.1. Taxonomy (NCBI): domain Eukaryota; kingdom Metazoa; phylum Chordata; class Lepidosauria; order Squamata; family Natricidae; genus Thamnophis; species Thamnophis sirtalis. Next base: position 56,941,173 of record NW_028261393.1, on the reverse strand, counting down.
ACCTATGTGGCAAGAGAGGCGTCTGGGTGATATAGCTTCTTGGAGAATTAGGAGAAGGATGAAGGTCAGTATTTCTCAACCTTGGCATCTTTAAGATGTATGGACTTCAATTCCCAGAATTCCCCAGGCAACCGTATTGTTTACATCCACATGATTCTTGGGCAAAGTTTGTAGCCTCTCCGAAAACTTAAAAAGAGGAAGATTGGAGAAGGAGGAAGAGGAGGATGAAGAGGAAAAGAAGGAGCAGAGAAGGAGGGGAAGGAGAAGGAGAAAGAGAAAGAGAAAGAGAAGGAGGAGAAGGAGGAGGAGGAAGAGAAGGAGCAGAGAAGGAGGGGAAGGGGAAGGAGGAGAAAAAGAAAGATAAAGAGAAGGAGAAGGAGGAGGAGGAGGAAGAGAAGGAGCAGAGAAGGAGGGGAAGGGGAAAGAGAAGGAGAAAGATAAAGATAAAGAGAAGGAGGAGGAGGAGGAAGAGGAAGAGGAAGAGGAAGAGGAAGAGGAAGAGGAAGAGAAGGAGCAGAGAAGGAGGGGAAGGGGAAGGAGGAGAAAAAGAAAGATAAAGAGAAGGAGGAGGAGGAAGAGAAGGAGCAGAGAAGGAGGGGAAGGAGAAGGAGAAAGGGTGGAAATAAGTTGCTTGGGATCAAAAGAATAGTAATACAGAGCTTAGAACAAATAGAGTAAACTATAAGGAGGAGGAGGAGAAGAAGAAGAAGAAGAGGAGGAGGAGGAGGAGGAGGAGGAGGAGGAGGAGGGGAGGAGGAGGAGGAGGAGGAGGAGGAGGAGGAGGAGGAGGAGGAGGAGGAGGAGGAATGGAGGAGGAGGAGGAATAATTTCTGATCTGGATCGGTGGGTCTCCATCCAGCCAGAAGGTTTTAATCCATTGGCAGAGGCCAAACGATAATGCAATACATATAGAGGAGCATTGATCCGAGCGAAAGCAGAAGCTTGTTAAGTCCCCTTTCAAAGACAAACTTATTGACCTGGTAAATAAGCCTATGTTGGAGCTGAATTTTAATCCCAAACTTTCCGAGCTGCCACGGAATGTCAACCAGGCCTCTGTCTAAAGCAGAGAGTAAATAAAGGGGAAACTCATTCAGTATTCCCGAGGTATCATTGGGCGTTGGAGTTCTAGCGGCAGATAATGAGGAGTGATAGTTGGTGTATTTTAACAAAGCATTCACTGTCATTAATAAGGAGCTCTTAAAATAAAGTGGCTTAATCAATGTTCAACTGCCTAGGAGGATTTGGACTTCTTTGGACTGTGTGTGTGAATGCTTGACCCTGCTTCTCACAACCCTATCCCAATTTTTGGATTTCAATCAATGAAAATTTATCATCTCATGGAGCTCTCCGTCTTCTGTGAGCTTGATTGTTTGCTTGAGATGTTTCATTACCCAACTAGGTTATTTCAACAGTACAGGTGAGTGTGAGGTTTCCTTCCTGTTTACATATAGAAGTGTTGCCCTGTCAGTGTTGCAGGTCCCCCCCCCTCCCCCCGGCAATTCCTTGATTAGGATATTGTTTTCTGCTGGCTTGTTTGTCTGGTGTTAATCCCTGCTTATCTGGTCTCTAGCTAGCTCCTGGAGAGGTTGTCTTCTGGTCTAAAACAGGGAGCTAACCCCATGCTCACTAACACTGAGGATGTTATCTAATCAGGTAATGAACCCTGCAAACAAGCAGGCAGCTTCGGAGAGCATCCAGGACTCCACAATACAATTTCCATTATTATTTCATTGTATATCTCCTTTCTTACGATACTTTATCTTTAAAATAGTCTAAGACTGATAGCTTAATTTGGACTTGTCTACCGTGGACTACTAAGGACACAGTGGAATGATCTCCCCGTGGAGATTCGGACCCTCACCACCCTTCTGGCTTTCCACAAAACCGTCAAGACCTGGCTATTCCGGCAGGCCTGGGGCTGATGAGTTCCCAGCCCCACTTGAATTGCTGTGACTGTTGTGTTGTTTTTAATCTGTTTTGTGTATCTTGTTTCTGTCTTGTTTGTTTTTTGTATTTCCCCCTTCCCCACTTGTTTGCTAGCCACCCTGAGTCCCTCGGGAATAGGGCGGCATACAAGTATAATAAACATCCAGCAATCCAACAGTGGCTCAGTGACTAAGATGCTGAGCTTGTCAATCAGAAAGGTTGCCAGTTTGGCGGTTCGAATCCCTAGCAGCACCTAACAGAATGAGCTCCCGTTCCTTGTCCCAGATTCTGCCAATCTAGCAGTTCAAAAGCATGCAAAAAATGCAAGTAGAAAAAGACCTTTGGTGGGAAGGGAACAGCGTTCCATGTGCCTTCCGCATTTAATCATGCTGGCCACATGACCACAGAGACGTCTTCGGACAGCGCTGGCTCTTCGGCTTTGAAACGGAGATGAGCACCGCCCCCTAGAGTCGGGAACGGCCAGCACATATATGTGTGAATGGAACCTTTACTTTTACCATGGACTTGTCTACGATGGCTGGTCTCACACTCATGCACACACCCAACTTCTTTGCCTCGTATCTTCTCAACTTCTCTCACAGCTGCTCTCTGTCCGAGAGAAAGTCTGCAATTCAACTTCATTCCCGCTATGTTGGCTACATCACAATGTTCCACTTTATTCCTTCCTTTGTTTGCTTAGTAGAAAGTATTTCTCTGCCACTTTTCTGTGCCACTTGAAAAACAATCTTGATGCAGTTGACCAGGGGGTCAAAGAATGAGTTTATTTTGGTATCCTGGGCATCTTGCACTTCAAATGAGCTGCTGCGGCGGTGACAACACAAAGCTTTGGTTGTCTCATTTAAAGCGGTGACATCTGAAAATGAAGTTGAAGACAATCCTATGTCTGGGCGTAATTGCAACTTAGGTGAAAATTAAGTGTGAATTATGAGCATTTCCTCTCTCGGCGCTAGACTCTCCAACTCTTGAACTTTGCAAATGGGCAGAGTCGACCCAGGCTAGCTTTTGGGCGTTGTGTGTACGTGTGAGAAGGACAAGCTGATTTAACCCAGAGCTGTACATCAATTTTCAGACAACAGGAGCTGAAATGTACAATAGGGGGGCTGCTTCGTAGTCCTTTCATTGCAGTTGGGGAAATCTGTTTAAAGGGCTACTTGAGTCGTTAATTGCTAAAGCGTCCTCCCTTGATAATGGAGCTTTGGGTATTTCACTTCCCCAGTGGGCTGAAACAATAGCAATAGCAATAGCAGTTAGACTTATATACCGCTTCATAGGGCTTTCAGCCCTCTCTAAGCGGTTTACAGAGTCAGCATATTGCCCCCAACAATCCGGGTCCTCATTTTACCCACCTCGGAAAGATGGAAGGCTGAGTCAACCTTGAGCCGGTGAGATTTGAACCGTTGAACTGCAGCTAACAGTCAGCTGAAGCGGCTGCAGTACTGCACTCTAACCACTGCGCCACCTCGGCTCTCCACACTTTGTCACCAGCAGGGCCGGATTTTCCTATAGGCTAACTAGGCTTCAGCCTAGGGCCTCAAGATCAAGAGGGGCCCACATTCAAAGTGTTAGCAAAATTAAAATTACACTATTCTAAAAACAGTGAACACTAAAACACTGAACCGAAAATAAGGAGAACTTCTATGCATATGACTAATAAACAAATATAAAAATGTATTGGTTAAGATCGTTCCAGCGCTGTGGCAGTTGGGGAGCCCGCCCACGTTCCTGGCACCGGCAGTTGGGCGAGAGGCGCGGCCGCTCCCAGTAGCCGCCCCGTCGACGCGGAGCCCACCAGCGGCCAGGCAGGTGAGGGCAAGGGGGCTGAGCCGGGCAGCTGAGCGCAGCAGGGGAGGCGGCTGGCCTCGCTGCCTTTGCCGCAGAGCAGAGCCGCCCTCCGTCGGGAGGCCAGCTATATATATTGATATATATTGATATATATCACAGTAATGATGTATTTTATTGTCTCTCATGTAATTTACAAACTTAAAATGGGAGGCGAAGGGGCCTCATAAGTGGAATAGCCTAGGGCCTCTTTTCATCTAAATCCAGCCCTGGTCACCAGCCATCCAATCCTGTGCAACTCTTGGTCATTCTATGGATCAACATGTTGTGAGCCGCCAGCAGACAGTGAAGGGGCCAGAGCCATCCGACAGTTATCAGCTGCCTTTAGAGTCAGATATCAGTGAGGCAGCCGAACAGGTGGAGCCTCTTCCCATTGTGCCCATGCGCAGAGCTGTTCTGGAGGCAATTTAATAAGTGAGGCCCACAACTCTAGGAAATAAGGAGTTTTAGCCCAAGCAATTGACTTCAATAAACCATTGTCATACTCTGAGGTGGTCCTCATCATTTTGCCATGATTGTTTCCATCACGGACCCCTCCCAGTAAATGCATTCATACTTCAACTTGCCCAGAACACAGCGGCACGAGCGATTGTGGGTGCACCTCGGTACACCCACGTTACATCTATCCTCCGCGAGCTGCACTGGTTACCGATCAGTCTCCGGATACACTTCAAGGTGCTAGTCGTAACTTATAAAGCCCTTCATGGTATTGGACCTGGGTACTTGAGAGACCGCCTGCTGCCAATTACCTCCCACAGACCCATTAGATCTCACAGGGTTGGCCTCCTCCGGGTGCCATCTACCAGCCAATGCCACCTGGCTATTACCCGGGGGAGGGCCTTCTCTGTGGCAGCTCCGGCCCTCTGGAATGAACTTCCCGCAGGGATTCGGACCCTCACCTCTCTCCAGGCCTTCTGAAAAGCCGTCAAAACCTGGCTTTGCCGGCAGGCCTGGGGGTGATGAGTTCCCTCCCCTCTCGACATGTATGGTTGTGCGACTGTTGTCTACTATTATTATTTGTATTTTGTCTTTTATGTTCCCCCTTTTTTCCCCCCTTGAATTGTTCGCCGCCCTGAGTCCTCCCGGAGAAGGGCGGCATACAAATAATAAAATACAATACAATACAATACTGTAGTTTTGAATTGCTTAATTGTGAGTTACTCTGGAGGTTGCAACTTGCAGAAAACGCTAGCCACAAACCAGGGTTCGTGACCTGTAAGGATGAAGTTCAGTTGATATGCTACTGCTTGGGAAATCAGATTCTGGCGTAGCAACCCGGCGTCCATCCGCAGGAAGAAAAAAAAACTCTTGATTTTCGTGAAGCGATGGGAAGAAAAGATGGCAGTGTGTCAAACTTGATCCCTCCGTGTTTTATTCCTCCTCCAAACTGAACTCGATAGTCGAGAAACGTTTTCAACGACTTCCCACCGCGAGTTCAGGTTCTGAATAGTTTCTTTTTTATTAGATTTGTAACTCATTTCATGACTTGACTGAACAACTTGGAGGTATGATTTATCCATCACCTATAAAATGAGAAATCTGCATGCCTGCATCCGACTGTAATCAATCACTGCCACTGTAAACGGTCTTGCAAATTAAAATAAGAAATACATTGTTAACCCACCGTTGGCCGGAGGGAAGTCAATTCCAAGTGGGAAGATGCAGTGGGTGAACTCCTTCTGTGACCCATCTGATCTTCTGCCAGCTTCCTCTCTTTACTCAGGATAAATTAATTTTTATATGAATAAACTTCAGGAAATGTCCCAAGTTTGAGAACTTTTGAGACACGATTTACAGCTTTTAGAAAGGGCCTGAAATAGGTGCAGTGGAGTAAAACATTTAACGGGAAAGATCAAAGATTAGAGAAAGATTTATCAACTTTGGCATCTTTAAGATGATGGTTCTAGAAGTGTATTTTTAGTCAATTTTGAAACAAAAAAAATGAAAATACTGAAGGAGTCATTTTGGTCTATATCTTCCTCCCTCCCTCCCTCCCTCCCTCCCTCCCTTCCTTCCTTCCATCTCTAACATCAACTTCCTTCCTTCCTTCCTTCCTTCTTTCTTTCTTTCTTTCTTTCTTTCTTTCTTTTCTGTCTCACATCAACTTCCTTCCTTCTTTCATTCTTTCTTTCAGTCTCTCACATCAACTTACTTCCTTTCTTCTTTCCTTCCTTCCTTCCTTCCTTCCTTCCATCCATCTCTAACATCACCTTCCTTCCTTCCTTCTTTCTTTCTTTCTTTCTTTTTCTCACATCAACTTCCTTCCTTCTTTCATTCTTTCTTTCAGTCTCTCACATCAACTTCCTTCCTTCCTTCTTTCCTTCTTTCCTTCCTTCCATCTCTAACATCACGTTCTTTCTTTCTTTCTCTCACATCAACTTCCTTCCTTTCTTCTTTCCTTCCTTCCTTCTTTCCTTCCTTCCTTCTTTCCTTCCTTCCATCTCTAACATCACCTTCCTTCCTTCCTTTCTTTCTTTCTTTCTCTCACACCAACTTCCTTCCTTCCTTCTTTCCTTCCTTCCATCTCTAACATCACCTTCTTTCTTTCTTTCTCTCACATCAACTTCCTTCCTTTCTTCTTTCCTTCCTTCCTTCTTTCCTTCCTTCTTTCCTTCCTTCCATCTCTAACATCACCTTCCTTCCTTCCTTCCTTCCTTCCTTCCTTCCTTCCTTCTTTCTTTCTTTCTTTCTTTCTTTCTTTCTTTCTTTCTTTCTTTCTCTCTCTCTCTCTCTCTCACATCAACTTCCTGCCTGCCTGCCTGCCTGCCTCACTGGACTCTAAAAATATATTCATGATGGGGGTTTTGAATAAGCCAGAGACTTTAGAAATGAAATGTTTTAGAATGCTTTGAGATGCTTCTTTTTTGCAATACAAACAACATGGACTATTTCATCAAACACAGCATGACGCTGTTTGAAAACAAAGAAGGCCATATACGGCACCGACTGGGAGGCCCCTCAATATTCATGGGAGATAGAACTCAAAATCATTTGCTGGGAAAGCAAGAAAGGAGGGTCTTTAGCTTTTAGCTAGGTGTGTGTCCCTCAGAGGATTCCAATTTTAGATGACATTTGCAGAGCCATTTGTTTCATTGTGTTTTGTTCTCTTTGAGGTAATAAATATCTCAGGCCGATGAGATCGTTAACCTTGAAAATTGGCCGCCATTGGCAGAGAGCCTCGGTTGTTCCAAAATGTGTCTTTTCAATAACATAAGGCATTGAAGAACAGGAAAGAGGTTGATCCAGAAGAAGAAGGAAAATCAAAAGAGGTTTAAATATGTGGCATTCTCCATCACTTCATTCACCCAAGAATCCCTGCTCTAAATATCAATACCGTGTTCCAAATAGATAATCAGAGAGGGAGCCATATCAGCCTGCTCTACTGAAGGGGTGCACTAGGCAAGACTCAACAAAACTGGTGCTTCCTTTGCCTTTGAAGGTGTATTGATTTCTATCATAATAATTAACAGTCTACCACAGTAGTCTCCAACGTTGGCAACTTTAAGACCTGTGGACTTCAACTCCCAGAGTTCCTCAGCCAGCTTTGCTGGCTGAGGAACTCTGGGAGTTGAAGTCCACAGGTCTTAAAGTTGCCAACGTTGGAGACCACTGGTCTACAATATCACCCGTGGCATGTAGAAACCCCAAGAGACAGCACAACAACAACATCCTAGGAAGATCTCTGGATGTTTTGAGATTTAATATGAATAAGAGATTCCCTTGTAAGAAGAGCATGAAGATGTGAGGGGAGGGGGAGAGAAAGGAAGGGTAGGAAAAAAAGAGAAGGGAAGGGAAGGGAGGAAGTGAAGGACAGAAGGGAGGGAGGGAGGGAAGGGAACAGTAGGAAGGGAAGGTAGGGTAGAAAGGAAGGAAGGAAGGAAGGAAAGAAGGAAGGAAGGAAGGAAGGAAGGAAGGAAGGAAGGAAGGAAGGAAGGAAAGGGAAGGGAAGGGTAGGAAGAAAGGGATGGGATGGGAAAGGAAGACTCAAGACCTGGCTATCCCAACAGGCCTGGGGATAAGCTTCTCATTTGCCCCACCCGAGTGTTGAGTGTTGAATGCAAGTTGTGTTTTTATTATTTTACTTTGTTCACACATTGTTTGTTTTTGAACTGCACCCCCTCCCTAATGATTGTAAGCCGCCCTGAGTCCCCTCAGGGAAAAGGGCGGCCTATAAATCCTAATAAAATGAAAATGAAAATGAAAAAAAATGAAATGAAAATGAAAGGAAGGGAAGGGAACTGCATCTCATTTGCGCTACTAGCCGTGATCAGCAGGTTTGCACGTAGAACCTATCCCTTGATGATGCAGCCACTATGGAGAACCACAAAAAAAGAGAATGGAAGCCAAGGAAGGGGGAAACGTGGGCTGTGGACCTCCCTGCTCTGTGCATGGAAGACCCTTCATGGCCCCCCCTGAGAGACAGAATAAACCAAGGGAAAAGAATAGTCACCTTTGTGCAAACCGACAGTTTCCCGCTCTGCGTATAATGCCACTGATAAAAGGAGTGGAATCTGTTTACGCAAACAATGTAGGCTGCAAAGGCTGCACACACACACACACACACACACACACACACACACACACACACACCCCTTCTAATCGTGTACACAGCATTTCTCAATCTAGACCTATGCAAATCGGAGGCTTCGCTTCTCAGTGAACACAATGATTAAACTGATAATTTACCTTTTTAATTGAACTTTTTTTAAAAAAAAACTTTGGGATTTAACACAACAATTCTGCTTGATATATATGGATAATTAACCGCCTGAAATAAGCTGCCAGCCTAAATGCATAAATCGTGGGTATATTTTTTTTCCTGCTTCTCTGTGCTCCCTCCTTTTACACCTGCTCTAATAAGGATTTTGCAGAGGAGTCAACCCAGGGATGCTGATTTCAGACTGTTCTCTTTTCTCCTCTGAGGTCAGAATTAAGCCGTCATTTGCTTGCAGAGTTTTTGCCAGCCTCCCACAGTTTGCACAACCCAGGTGCCTCCAGAAACACATTTACACAACTTCCTCCATGTTTGCTGAATTTATAGGAGGCACGGCTCTCCACAATCGATGCGATTGAGGAATCTACTGGCTTTGAAATTCACATGCTCTGAAAAAGAACCCAAGATAATTAATGAGAAACCCAACCAGATTCTTCGAGATGATCACTCAATTCCCTTCCCCCCCCTCCAAAATGATCAGGACAAATTATGGTTTGTTCCTAAACTGCAAGGGAGAGAAAGCTTGACAAGTATGGGGTCCATCTGCCATCCCGGGCTCATTCACACCATGCAATTTTTTTTTAAAGAAAAATTAAGCTTCCCTTCACTTTCCATCTGTAAAAACTACAATACACGCCATGCATAGGACTACAAGGCATGTACTATAACTCTTTGTATAAATAAACAGTTAAAACAATTAATCAGTGGAACAACTTGCCTCCAGAAGTTGTGAAAGCTCCAACACTGGAAGTTTTCAAAAAGAGACTGCATAACCATTTGTCTGAGGTGGTGTAGGGTTTCCTGCCTAAGCAGGGGGTTGGACTAGAAGACCTCCAAGGCCCCTCCTATCTCTGTCTATCCTATCCTATCCTATCCTATCCATAAGGCACTAATTCAGCTTCTTTGAATGATGACCAAGTCACCCTGGTGTATCTGTTCCAAATTTTAGATCACCCTTCTTCTTCAGTGGGATCTTGTGAACGTTGCCTCCAACTAACATCAAGACGGGATCTGCAAGATTCTTAACCCTTTCAATGCAGAGGTCCGGAGATGAACCGGAGAGGGTTGCCAGCATCACCCAGGCCCTTCTCAAGCTTTCCCATAGACACAAATAATGTGTAGTCTATCTGATGCTTGAGAAAGAACAGCTAATTCTCCAAAGTGAATCTTGCTGAAGGTTTGTTCAATTAGCCAATGGCTGTGGAATGAGTCTCTACAGAAAGGTGTGAATTCCCTGGATTCTCCTCCGGAGAAGGAATCATCAGGATGGTTGAACACCACATAACTCACCAGGGAAGAATTTGTGGGCTCAGCAGAGTACTAAGTCTATAGGAATGGTAGTAGCTCAGTGGTAAGAGATGTTCCTTCAGAGAATGAACACAACAGAACAGAACAACAGAGTTGGAAGGGACTTCAGAGGTCTTCTAATGGGAATCATCATATCTTAGTGGTAGAGATGTTCCTTCAGAGAATGAACACAACAGAACAACAGAGTTGGAAGGGACCTTAGAGGTCTTCTAATGGGAATCATCATATCTTAGTGGTACAGATGTTCCTACAGAGAATGAACAGAACAGAACAACAGAGTTGGAAGGGACCTTGGAGGTCTTCTAATGGGAATGGTCATAGTTCAGTGATGGAGATGTTCCTACAGAGTAAAGAAGAGGTTCAATTTTTTAGTCTTCCCCAAGGAAGACTGGAATTCCTGCCGCTTCTCAGTTCACATATTAAGTTAACCCTTAATGTTTGACTCTAGGTTTCTAGGTTGTGTAAACCCAGTCCCTGGGGCATCAGAATCATGGTTTATTGTATCCCAGCCAAGAAACCAGGGTTAAATGAATTAGTGCAATGGATGAAACTTGCCAATGTGAATAAAGAAGGCAAGGCTGGGAAAAATAAATCTTCTGGAATAAATTATCTCCAAATCATTACATTTCAGCTCCGTGCATAAAATGGTGCACTTCGCTTGGTTGAAAATTGCCTGGACTGAGAATCCATGCATTAATACAATTGAGAGGGTCCAGAGGTATTTCACGAGAAGAGTCCTCCACTCCTCTGCTCACAACAGAATCCCTTGTGCCACCAGGCTCAAAATTTTGGATCTGGAACTACGGTGCCTGCGGTCTGACCTAAGCATAGTACACAAGATTGTCTGCTACGACGTCCTACCTGTCAACAACTACTTCAGCTTCAACCACAATAATACACGGGCGAACAATCAATACAGACTAAAGGTTAACCGCTGCAAACTCTATTGCAGAAAACGCGACTTCAGCAACAGAGTGGTCAACGCCTGGAATGCTCTACCTGACTCTGTCATTACATCCTCAAAGCCCCCACAGCTTCAACCTCAAGCTGTCCACCGTGGACCTCACCCCATTCCTAAGAGGTCCGTAAAGGGGTCGTCCATAAGCGCACCAGCGTGCCTTCCGTCCCCGTCCTACTGTCCCCATTTATCTGTATTTACTTCCTTTGTTCATCTTTATGTTCATATCTATCCTTGTTATCTTGTACATTTTGAGAAACCAATAAGTAGATAAATAAATAAACAAACATTGACACACACGTGTGTCCCTCTCCGTCTGCTTGGATGAATCATTTTTTCCAACCTCTGATAAATCTCTTTCACAAGCCTCTGCTTTTGTTCTTAATATGATATTGTGAAGCACTTCCAGCAGCTTAGCTCCTGGTGAAAATAAGCAACCGAAACGTAAAGGAATCTTTTCCCCAAATAGCAGGAGAGCTTCTCGGTTAAGTTATTAATAACCATCTTCCAGACACTAAGCAAAGCTGAGAGACATCGTATCATGTGATGAAGATTTTGTTATACGTATAGACATACAGGCTGGTTGTGACATTGTCGGACTTCCTCGTCTTGCTGAACTGACGCGGGCATGCGGGGTGGAGACCAAATCAGCCCAGAAGCCTTCGGTTGGGTTGGAGAACAAGCGGAGCCCGCTTTTCAAATCTTTCTCAAGTCTTTCCATGCAGAAGGAACTCATTGTTACACTTCAGAGTAATTGTTTGATTGCTGCGAGCTTGGTATGCGTGCAAGTTTTCTGGAGGAGTGATTATGAGCTGACAACATGCCTCTCTGCATAAGAGTTAAAGGAGTAGGCACGCTTTGAGTAACATCTGTTGAAGAAGGCACTGCACACCTTGTAATTAGAAAGTGTCGGTGGGCGGATTTAATTTCATTGCGTTGGGTATGTTGCTAATGACACGATAGTTATTTCGGTAATGTAAACAGACTGTATTCCTTTTGAGCTCGCTCAGAGGCTTGGCAATCATCCATGGATCTGAGCCGATGCTCTTTTAATGGGTTAGGACAGGGGTCGGCAACCTTAAACACTCAAAGAGCCACAAAGGTCCTAACTGGAAGCCTCCCGTTCAATTCTTGAGCTAACTGGAAGTCTGGTTCTCCCACCATAGTCTCTCCTCCTAGAGCAGCATCCTTTTTTCCTCTTTCAACTGGAAGTCTAGTTCCCCCACCATAGAGTCTCCTCCTAGAGCAGCATCCTTTTTTCCTCTTTCAACTGGAAGTCTAGTTCCCCCACCATAGAGTCCCCTCCTAGAGCAGCATCCTTTTTTCCTCTTTCAACTGGAAGTCTAGTTTCCCCACCACAGAGTCTCCTCCTAGAGCAGCATCCTTTTTTCCTCTTTCAACTGGAAGTCTAGTTCCCCCACCACAGAGTCTCCTCCTAGAGCAGCATCCTTTTTTCCTCTTTCAACTGGAAGTCTAGTTCCCCCACCACAGAGTCTCCTCCTAGAGCAGCATCCTTTTTTCCTCTTTCAACTGGAAGTCTAGTTTCCCCACCATAGAGTCTCCTCCTAGAGCAGCATTCTTTTTTCCTCTTTCAACTGGAAGTCTAGTTCCCCCACCACAGAGTCTCCTCCTAGAGCAGCATCCTTTTTTCCTCTTTCAACTGGAAGTCCAGTTTCCCCACCGTAGAGTCTCCTTCCTAGCACGGCGTCCTGGTAAGGGAAGAGAGGAGAAGGAGAAAGGAAGGGGAAGTAGAGTAGAAAAGGATGGAGGGAGGGAGGGATGTAGAAAGGATGTAGAAGGAGAGAGGGGGAAGAAAGTGTCGTATAAGGTATAAATATGATGTATGGAGAGCAGAAGAGCCAATAACTGGTGTTTTTCTTCCCTTTGGTAGTTGATGGTAAGATGAATTGATGTAATACAACACGATATTGACTATGTAATAGTATACATGTGATTATATGCTATGAAAATGGAAAATAAAAAAAAATTCTATGCAGAAATCAATGTATAAGACACACCCAGATTTTCAGCCTCTTTTTTGAGGGGAAAAAGGTGCTTCTTATACTCCGAAAAATACTGTAAGTCAACTCTGAAGACTGTTTGGGAACGTTCCTTACTCTTTTGTGGAGTGTGATTATCCTACAGTCTACTCCCTAGGGCACGATGGCAAGACAGTGATGTATGAAGAGCCGCGCGGAATCTAAAAGAGTTTTTCCTTTCCTGAGATGGCGAGGAAACAGACGGTGTGAAAACTCTGTCAACAGGAGGAATCCAGCCAAGGAAACATTAGCTGTTAACCTACAGATCCACGGGAGCTGATGAACTCCACAAAGCTCCCCTTGCATTAGAAGAAGACCGTGATTGATAAGTTTAGGATGAATAAGCTTTTTTTTCCCCAGTTGTCCCTGTTTTAGCAAAGGAAGTCCTCTCGAAGGTGTGGGTTTGTTTGTCTGTTTTTGGTCAATGTTCTCAGCAGGTGACTGGCTCTCTTTCCTTTTTGGCTTCTGGCTACCGAAAGAGATGGAGAGAAAGTATTTTGTTTTTATGTCCTTCTCAGAGGTCTTGGAAGCATCTGGCTGGCCACCAGCATTCAAGCAGGATGGAGGACATCTGTTCTCCATGCGTGATCTAAGAACCTGATAATTTCTGAGTTTATATAGCTGGAATAGGAGACACAGAATAGTCGGTTGTCTTGGTTTTCTATTATCTCTGGATGAAATCACTGGTCCATATTGTACCCCTTGCTGGAAAAATCAAAGTCTGGAAGTTCTCTTGTGGTCACAACCTCCTTGAGGATTTCTTATGAGCCGCAGTGGCGCAGTGGTTAGAGTGTGGTACTGCAGGCTACTTCTGCTGACTGCTGGCTGCCTGCAATTTGGCAGTTTGAATCTCACTGGCTCAAGGTTGACTCAGCCTTCCATCTTTCCGAGGTGGGTAAAATGAGGACACAGATTGTTGGGGGCAAGAGGCTGACTCTGTAAACCACTTACAGAGGGCTGTAAAGCATTGTGTATGTCTGTGCTATTGCTATTCCTTCCTTCCTTCCTTCCTTCCTTCCTTCCTTCCTTCTTGTTAGAATGCAGAATTGCAGGCTAACTCTTCCAACTGCCAGCAGTTCAATCCTGATTGGTTCAAGGTTGACTCGGTCTTCCATCCTTTCCATGTGGGTAAAATGAGAACCCAAATTGTTGAGGGCAATAGGCTGACTCTGTAAACCACTTAGAGAGGGATGTAAAGCACTGTGAAGTGGTGTGTGTTTGTGTGTGTGTGTTGGTCTTCTTGTATTCTGGTCTTTTCCCATGTAAGATTGAGGTTGTATTGGCAACGTTTCGGCGAGGTCCCACTCGCCATTTCAGGCTGCTGTTTTCGGCTTATATACATACATACATACATACATACATACATACATACATACATACATACATACGTCTAAGTGCTATTGCTATTGCTATTATTGGCACTGTATAGGTGAGTCCAGATTAGGGAAAGAATTTCTCCTTCGGATACATTAAAATACTGCAAGGCATTTATCATACCAAAGATTTATCCGTGGCACAATAAGAAAGTTGTCCACTTGAGTTCATCTTTATAGCCAAAGTCTACTGTCAGCAGAAAAAAAAAAGTTATTCATAGCAAAAGCGACAATATTAGAGTCCGGGTGAGGCCAAATGCAGAACATCCTGGGTGAGAGTTATTAAAGGATGATACATTGAAGTTGGCAAGGAGAAAACAGTTGCTGGGGAAGATCGCTTACCCAACCGTCACCTTCTTACCTCTTGCATTGCTCACCCACATTTCTGCTGGCTTAAAATTGAATTTTTCAAACTGGACAACTTTCAGTTGTGTGGATTTCAAGGGCCAGGCTGAGGATGTCTTGAAACCAGAAACAGAAACAGAACAACAGAGTTGGAAGGGACCTTGGAGGTCTTCTAGTCCAATCCCTTGCACAAGCAGGAGACTCTATACCATTTCAGACAAGTGGTGGTCCAGACTTTTCTTAAAAGCCTCCAGAGATGGAGAGACAGAAGGAAGGAAGGGAGTGAGGGAAAAGAAAGAAGGAAAGGAAGGAAGGAAGGAAGGAAGGAAGGAAGGAAGGAAGGAAGGAAGGAAGGAAGGAAGGAACACAGGAAGGAAGGCAACAGGAAGACAGGAAGGAAGGAAGGAAGGAAGGAAGGAAGGAAAAAAGAGAGGGAGGGAAGGAAAATTCAATTCAATTCAATTCAATTTATTAGATTTATAGGGCGCCCAATCCCGGAGGACTCCGGGTGGCTAGGAAGGAAGGAAGGAAAGAAGGAAGGAAGGAAGGAAGGAAGGAAGGAAGGAAGGAAGGAAGGAAGGAAAAATAGAGAGGGAGGACTCCAGGTGGCTAGGAAGGAAGGAAGGAAGGAAGGAAGGAAGGAAGGAAGGAAGGAAGGAAGGAAGGAAGGAAGGAAGAAAGAAAGAAAGAAAGAAAGAAAAGAAAGTCCAATTGCCATGACTCAACTTCCAGACTAATTTTTTACTCCAGCTTTCATCCCCCATTCATCCCCCACTAGTATTAAATTCCTCATCTTAGTTCATCTAACTTGGTTTCTTAGTGATGATTAGCCATATATTCATCTTACTTGATGGCGATCACTATTTCCACTAAGTATGACCCTTCCTCTCTTTTTGAAAAAAAAAAGCCATTTAAAAAACTGGGTCCCATCTTTGCAGGGTGAAAGGAGGATCCTTTATCTTTAAACTATTGGGGGCGTGATGGCAACTCTAAATGTTGGCTACCACGAAGCACAAGGATCTTCACTTAGGACCCAAAAAATGTGAGCCGTCATTCTGCAGGGAACCGGACTGAATCTCGTCACTCCGAATCCAGCTTGTTTGTTCCGGCAGGTTAATCGGTGCCCTGTGCTGTTTCTCTTCGGGCTGACAACTCTTCTCAGCAGCTGCTCCTACTAAGGAGAAACACACCGGCTGCGAAATGGAGAAGTCAAACACACTGAAGGTCGTCTACTGGCTGAGTGTGTTTCGCCTCACCTTGAAGTCGTTCTGGAATTCTCTCGAAACTGAGTTTTGTTTTATGGACGTGGACAGGATGGGAGGGGTCTTGGGTCGTCCTTCGTGGAAGCGAGACAATCCATTTTGTCTCAAGGGATTGTCATGATTTTGTGATTGGAGGAAGACGAGCATAAGGGGGGAGGAAGGCAGCTGCTGCCAGAAAAAGGAGTAGTAAAACTGAAGAAAGGATGAAGCAGGCCACTTAAGCAGACCTTCTGGCCAGTTTCCAGCTCAAGGAAGCACAATACCCCACACAACAATCTGTGACTTCTCCTCCTCCTCTTCTTCCTCTTTCTCCTCCTTTCCCTCCTTATCCTTTCTTCCTCTTCCTTCTTCTCAGAATAATAGTGTTGGAAAGGATCTTGTCCAACCCTCTGCTCAAGCAGGAGACCCTTCTCTCCTTCTCCTCCTCCTCCTTCTTCTCCTTCTCTTTCACCTTCTCAGAATAACTCAGTTGGGAGGGACCCTGTAAGTCTTCTAGTCCAACCCCCTGCTCAAGCAGGAGACTCTTCTCTCCTCCTTCTCCTTTTCCTCCTCCATCTCCTCCTTCTCTTTCACCTTCTCAGAATAACACAGTTGGGAGGGACCACGTAGGTCTTCTAGTCCAAACCCCTGCTCAAGCAGGAGACTCTTCTCTCCTCCTTCTCCTTCTCCTCCTCCTTCTTCTCCTTCTCTTTCACCTTCTCAGAATAACACAGTTGGGAGGGACCCTGTAGGTCTTCTAGTCCAAACCCCTGCTCAAGCAGGAGACTCTTCTCTCCTCCTTCTCCTTCTCCTCCTCCATCTCCTCCTTCTCTTTCACCTTCTCAGAATAACACAGTTGGGAGGGACCACGTAGGTCTTCTAGTCCAACCCCCTGCTCAAGCAGGAGACTCTTCTCTCCTCTTTCTCCTTCTCCTCCTCCTTCTTCTCCTTCTCTTTCACCTTCTCAGAATAACACAGTTGGGAGGGACCACGTAGGTCTTCTAGTCCAAACCCCTGCTCAAGCAGGAGACTCTTCTCTCCTCCTTCTCCTTCTCCTCCTCCATCTCCTCCTTCTCTTTCACCTTCTCAGAATAACACAGTTGGGAGGGACCACGTAGGTCTTCTAGTCCAAACCCCTGCTCAAGCAGGAGACTCTTCTCTCCTCCTTCTTCTCCTCCTTCTTCTGCTTCTCCTTCTCAGAATAACAGAGTTGGAAGGGACCACATAGGTCTTCTAGTCCAACCCCCTGCTCAAGCAGGAGACCCTTTCTTCCTCCTCCTCCTCCTCCTCCTCCTCCTCCTCCTCCTCCTCCTCCTTCTTTTTCCCCTTCCCCTTCTCTCCCCTTCCTCCCTCTTCCTCTTCCCTTTCCTCTCTCACCCTTTAGAATCCAAACCACAAGCAAGATGAACAGAATCGGTTCAGGGAAAAACACTGGGAAGAAACTTTTGATATCGCTCCACCGACGTGCTCAACAATGTGTGGCTTGGAGAGATTGAATTAACCCATTTTCTGGGTTCACAAGGCACTGAACTATAAACCTGCAAATGGGAGGTAGTTCACAAAGCCGCCTTCTCATACACAATAGCTAACCAAGGGTGAAACTAGCCGAGCTCGGCATGCCGTGAGAATGTGTCCACTCAACCTTTAATTGACCTGATTAAGGACGTTGTATGTCACTGCACCGCAATTCAACCAAAATCCGAAGCCGTCTGTAAACAGCTCAGGAAATTTATCGGGTCTGGCAGAATCCTGCACTTCAATCTGACGCCGGCATTTAGATCAAGGGGAGAGCTTTTGTGTCTGTTCCTCTACTTCAAAGGAAGGCCTTTGCATTCAAAGGAGCTTGGATGTACTTCTTCAGCTCATTGGATGAAACTAACATTCCAACCCCTTGTAGGAAGTTAGCATCCACCCCTCTCCTAGAAATATGAAATATTTTAGGAAATATTAAAAGGGCAGAATATTTCGCCTAAAAAGAGAAGTAGAAACTCAGAGATGCAGAAACTCATCCCCAACACCATCTTTGTCAACGGGCCATTAAGGCCTGAGCCAGAGAAACATGTTTTTAGGGAGGAAACAGATTCACTCTTCATAGCTTCCCCCACCTTTGTCAATGGGTCATTAAGGCCTGAGCCAGTCCATTCTACATAACCAAAACTACTCAAAATGTCCACTACTGGTTCTCCAGAACCTGCCAGAGCTGGCTGAATACCACCTCTGATGTACAAGAAAACAGCCAAGCTCAGAGAGCACCAAAGAGCCCTCAAACTCAACATAAATTTCTGAGTCAATTGTTGCCCAATCTCTTGGAATTCTTCTAAAGTTAAAATACTTTTTCTCCATTCTGTATTGGTAAAGCAGGACGTAAAGTGAGATTTGGACATTAAGTGTGAAGCCTACTGGGTCAGGCTGGACAGCCTCTCAGGGCCCCTTTACTTCTATATTAAAAGCCACATAGACAGAGTTGGAACTTGCAATAGAAACAGGAAGCCAGTGCCTAACCACAAGATGCCTTTATGTCAAAACCTATGTCAAAAGTCCAAGGTTCAATTAAAGTTCATTAATGACACGTACTCCATAAACAAAAGGAGAAGTAAGACCCCATCTCCTTATAAGGCTTTCTCCTCAAGGTAACCACTAAGAAATGAGTTAAGTGTTTCCGTGTTGCAATGCTTTTGAGAATGTAAAAGAATGCGTGCGATAATGAAAGTTGTTCAGAACTTGCAATGCTAAGCCATGGGCTCGCTTTCTGAACCTGGCTGCCAAATAGACTTTCCCTGTATCCTGAGAAGTCTAAAGCCTGTCATTTTCTGCAACATTGGGGTCTCTTTCCCCTTAATTATAATCCTTAGCTCTTTCTGCTTGCCTCCAGTGTCCAGCCTTCAAAGTCTTCTCTTAGCATGATTTCCTTTAATCCACAACATTTTCCCACGGGAGGGTTTCTTACCCTTAATTTCAAAATCTTCATCTATATTTTAATAGGATTTTCAACAACCCACAGGAAGGATTCTTATAATTAGTTTTTTAAAAATCTTATGGCCAATCCATCTGGCTCCTTAGTCCATTTAAAACTTTCCAAAATTAACATTTTAATTACCCTTTTACTGTTTATTTTGGAATGCTTCCCCTCCCCAAAGTTCTTAAATTTAAACATAACTTCTTTTGCTAAGGATTAAAGAATCACCTGGTAACGAAACTTGTCATTCTGAAGGTTAATTTCCAAAAAGCTGTTTTACAAGTAATTTCCTGAAGAGATTAAGAAAGAAAGTGAGTGAATTCAATGTGTGATCGAAAATTCCAAACCATAGTTTGGTTAAAAGTCAGTTTCCCTCATCTCCTAGAGTTCCTTTATCTCTTTTCCTCCCCTCCTGCCCTGGTTGTTACCTTTACAACTTCTGAATATTCCCTTTAGTCCTCTCCATGCTTCTCAATGCAGTATTTCCATGAATGTAAAGGGGGAGGGGCTGTTGAGGACTCTTTAGATCAAAGGAGCAGAAGCAGGTGAACCTTAATTGCAAGAATAGGAAACAGAAAGAGAAAAGCAACAGGTTGTAGCCAATCAAAGGCAAACAAAGCTGAGGTGAGAGGAGGAGGAGGAGGAGGAGGAGGAGGAGGAGGAGGAGGAGGAGGAGGAGGAGGAGGAAGAGGAGGAGGAGGAGGAGGAAGAGGAGGAGGAGGAGGAGGAGGAAGGGGAAGAAGAAGAAGAAGAAGAAGAAGAAGAAGAAGAAGAAGAAAGAAAGAAAGAAAGAAAGAAAGAAAGAAAGAAAGAAAGAAAGAAAGGTAGGTAGGTAGGTAGGTAGGTAGGTAGGTAGGTAGGTAGGTAGGTAGGTAGGTAGATATATAGTAGACAGACAAACACACAGAGACAGAGAGATTATAGAGATGGAGGAGGAGAGAGAAATTATACATACAGATAGGAAGAAGATACAGATAGATAGATGACTGGAGGGAGGGATGGACAGATGGACGGACAGACAGACAGAAAAATTATAAAGAGAGAAGATGATGATAGAAAGAGAGGAGAGAGAGATTGGAGAGAGATGATGGATGGATGGATGGATGGATGGATGGATGGATGGATGGATGGATGGACCACAAATATATTAGATAGATAGATAGATAGATAGATAGATGGATGGATGGATGGATGGATGGATGGATGGATGGATGGATGGATGGATGGATGGATGGATGGATGGATGGACCACAAATATATTAGATAGATAGATAGATAGATAGATAGATAGATAGATGGATGGATGGATGGATGGATGGATGGATGGATGGATGGATGGATGGATGGACCACAAATATATTAGATAGATGATAGATAGATAGATAGATAGATAGATAGATAGATAGATGGATGGATGGATGGATGGATGGATGGATGGACCACAAATATATTAGATAGATGATAGATAGATAGATAGATAGATAGATAGATAGATAGATAGATAGATAGATAGATAGATGGGTGGGTGGGTGGGTGGGTGGGTGGGTGGGTGGGTGGGTGGATGGATGGATGGATGGATGGATGGATGGATGGGTGGGTGGGTGGGTGGGTGGGTGGGTGGGTGGGTGGGCGGGCGGGCGAGCGGGCAGATGGGCAGACATAGGTATAGGGAATGGGGATAGGGATAGAAACAGAGAGATAGAAACAGAGACAGATGATTGAGCTAAATAGAGACATGATAGATAATAGAGATGAAGGTGTGGGGGGGGGGACCCAGCTACACCTATTTTTCCCTTCTCCTTCCTGGGCCCTTTCTGTGGGATGGGCGCCTTTCCCACTGCAACTCCGACTGCCGAACATATCCTGTTACTTATTTCCAAAAGGCTTTTTCTCTGACTGAAAAGCAAATTATACTCTTGTAATAATAGGCCCCCTCGCCCCCGTGGAGAGAGAGCAAAGATTGGTGGCTCTGCGAAAGAATTCAAATGAGAGCCGGGGGGGGGGGCGAATGGAAGGGAAAGGACTATATTAATCTCAAGATAACCGTTCCATTCACGAAGAAGCTTTTTCGTTTCAAGCTCTTGTGCCACGAAGGCGAAGGAGGGGAGGCCGGGGGGGGGGGGTGGATGGATTGCTGAAAGGAATATGTTCCTGATGCTCAGTTAGATGTTTAGGGTCTTTGTATGTGTGAAACCACAATGCTTGAAAGCAGAAAAAGTGATTTTGCTTTCTTCTGTTCCCTTTTCATCCGCTTTCGGTGTGAAAAACCCACAATTCTTGCAGACGGTGTGTTGTTTTTTTTAAGAGGCTAATGTTAACACTTGCAAAGGCCAGCTCTGAATGTTGAAGGAAGACCTTGTCTGTGCTCCCATATTGTTACCTATAATAGCCTTGGGTGTTTGCAAGAGTTTCTTCTTCCTTTTCTCCTCTAGGCATTTGCCGTGCACAAGGGTGATGCTTGAAACACATCTCGTCGTTACGTAAAATAGCCAGAACCCTGTAAAGTTTCACCAAAGTAGAATCGCACATTTTCCAGATACACCATCAATCACAGGCTATTTCTTCCCCCTCTTATTTTGTGTTATATATATATAATTTTATTTTATCAATTTCATATATACATTCACAATTATATGATCTCATAACTGTTATTAATAATATGTATTTATAACAATTTTTCCCTACAGTTGACAATATACTTGAAATTGCTTTTTATCATCCCATAGATCCATCTTATCTTACAACGGTCCTACTTCTTCTTCCCTCCCTCCCTCTTTCCTTCCCTCGTTTCTTCTCTCCTACTCCCCTTCCTTCCCTCCTTCCTTCCCTCCCTCCTTCCCCTTCCCTCCTTCTCTCTTTCCCTCCTTACTTCCCTCCTTCCGCCCTTCCCTCCTTTCTTTTCTCCTTCTCTCCTTCCTTTCCCCCTTCCTTTCCTCCTTCCTTCCCCCCTTCCTTCTACATTCCCTCCTTCCTTCCCTCCTTCCTTCTCTCCTTCTCTCCTTCCTTCCCTCCTTCCTTCCCTCCCTCCTTCCCCTTCCCTCCTTCTCTCCTTCCCTCCTTCCTTCCCTCCTTCCTTCCTTCCCTCCTTCCTTCCTTCCCTCCTTTCTTTTCTCCTTCTCTCCTTCCTTTCCCCCTTCCTTTCCTCCTTCCTTCCCCCCTTCCTTCTCTCCTACATTCCCTCCTTCCTTCCCTCCTTTCTTCCCTCCTTCCTTCCCTCCTTTCTTCTCTCCTTCTCTCCTTCCTTCCCTCCTTCCTTCCTTTCTTCTCTCCTTCTCTCCTTCCTTCCCTCCTTCCTTCCCTCCTTGCTTCCCTCCCTCCTTCCCTCCCTCCTTCCTACCCCCCCCCTTTCTTCTCTTTCTTCTCTCCTTCCTTCCTTCCTCCTCTCCTTTCCCTTCTCTCCTTCCCCTTCCTCCCCTTTACCCTCTTATTTTGTATGTCAGGGTTCCAAGTCACACCCGCAAGGCCCAAAGATTGGCTTTCCTGCACATCATTCATGATCCTTATTCTTATCCTCTTTGGAAAAATCTTCTTCTTGGGCTAAACCTTGTGAACATCACTGAATTAGCTTCATCAGGAAATCTTTTAATGGTTTGGAAAGTCAGGGCTGGATGAGACAAATATATGCCCAGCAAAATGTCTCTCATTTCGATCCAGGGAGCTAAACCCAGATGAATTCTTGGTTCCCACAGTTTTATCTAAACTGATAGGTAGAGATTAGTGGTGGGTTGGTAACCAGTTTACTACTGGTTTTGCTCATGCTCATGCCTGCGCTCACAATGCTTCTGCACATGGGCAGAAGCGTCCAGGGGGGTGGGCGGAGCCTCCTGCTGCCGGTACTACTGGTTCAGCCAAACTGGGCTAAACCGGGAGCAACCCACCTCTGGTAGAGATGTCGTCATTTTTTACACGAGCTGGATTTATGCTGTCCTCTCCATAAGCTTACAAAACAATAAGTAAATGGGTCTCATCACATGATAGAGATGGATGGGAGCTGAGGTGGCGCAGTGGTTAAATGCAGCACTGCAGGCTACTTCAGCTGACTGCAGTTCAGCAGTTCGGCTGTTCAAATCTCACCGGCTCAGGGTTGACTCAGCCTTCCATCCTTCCGAGGTGGGTGAAATGAGGACCCGGATTGTTGTTGGGGGCAATATGCTGACTCTGTAAACCGCTTAGAGAGGGTTTGAAGCGGTATATAAGTCTAACTGCTATTGCTATTGCTATTGCTATATAGAGCCGAGGTGGCGCAGTGGTTAGGGTGCAGTACTGCAGGCCACTTCAGCTGACTGTTATCTGCAGTTCAGCGGTTCAAATCTCACCGGCTCAAGGTTGACTCAGCCTTCCATCCTTCCGAGGTGGGTGAAATGAGGACCCAGACTGTGGGGGCGATATGCTGACTCTGTAAACCGCTTAGAGAGGGCTGAAAGCCCTATGAAGAGGTAGATAAGTCTAACTGCTATTGCTATTGCTAAGTAAGAGCACCCAAACATTTAAAGGTCAAAGTTAGCCCAAATTCCAGCTGAAAAACTGTCTACCAACATTCATCGTTGAGCTTAAATGAATACGCAAAAAGATCATCCTACCCATTGAATCAGGTTCCAAGATCCATGTAATCGTCATATTTCTCAGGAGGGAGAGAGGGATGGGTGGATGGATGGATGGATGGATGGATGGATGGATGGATACATGGATGGATAAATGGATGGATGCATGGATACATGGATGGATACATCGATGGATACATGGATGGATGCATGGATACATGGATACATTGATTAATGGATGGATACATGGATACCTGGATGGATACATGAATGAATACATGGATGGATATATGGATACATGGATGGATACATAGATATGAGCCAAGGCGGCGCAGTGGTTAAATGCAGCACTGCAGGCTACTGCTAGATCAGCAGGTCAGCGGTTCAAATCTCACCGGCTCAGGGTTGACTCAGCCTTCCATCCTTCCGAGGTGGGTAAAATGAGGACCCAGATTGTTGGGGGCAATATGCTGACTCTCTGTAAACCGCTTAGAGAGGCCTGAAAGGCCTATGAAGCGGTATATAAGTCTACTGCTATTGCTATTGCTACATGGATGGATGCATGGATACATGGATACATTGATTAATGGATGGATACATGGATACCTGGATGGATACATGAATGAATACATGGATGGATATATGGATACATGGATGGATACATAGATGGATTGATTAATGGATGGATACATGGATGGATACATGGATGGATGGATGGATTAATGGATGGATACATGGATGGATACATGGATGGATACATGGATGGATGGATGGATGGATGGATGGATGGATGGATGGATGGATGGATTATGGATGGATACATGGATGGATACATGGATGGATGGATGGATGGATGGATGGATGGATGGATGGATGGATGGATGGATTAGTGGATGGATACATGGATGGATACGTAGATGGGTGGGTGGATGGATTGATTGATTAATGGATGGATACATGGATGGATGGATTAATGGATGGATGGATGGATGGATGGATGGATGGATGGATGGATGGATGGATGGATGGATGAATACATGGATGGATGGATGCATGGACTCATGGATTATATGTCATCAGGTTGGTTTTTACTTCTAGCGACCACATAGATTTCCTCCTTGATGATCTGTCCTTAACCATTTCTTTCAACTCTCCCAAGAGAATCTCCCCCTACAGTTGTCCAGATATATTTTTTTCCAGGTGCTGTAAGCAGAATCTGGAAGCAGCTGCTTTTCTCTGCTGTTGCTCTTGGTTTCAGGCCACTTATCCAAGGACGAGGTGAATTCCTGGCTCTGATTGTGGCTGGCAATTTTTCTGCTTCTATTTTTCTGCTCTGTTCTCCCACTTTTCAAAAAAAAAAGAAAACGGTGGGGGGAATTGTAATGAACTGTAAGGTGGGTGGAAATCAAATCCTTTGAGAAAAAAATTATATAAAGCATTTTATCTAATAAGCTAGGGGAGCTGGATATGATTATGTATGTATTTGTGCTGAATGGAGTGTATCCTGATAATTATAGAGAGAGGGAAAATGGTAATAAATTTATGCCAGTTACAGACAATAGTGCTGAAGAGGAGTTGGGATATAGAAGGAGACGCTGCAGAGCAGGTAGGAAAACCTGCTGGGACATTTTTGGACATTGTGGATCAATGTGAGTGCACTGTATCAAACTAAGCATTTTTGTTGTGGTTCGGATGTTGTAATGCAGGGGTGTCAAACTGCAATTATATTCCTTTTACAATTTTGGCCTGCCACACTTTCTCTTATTTCATTATGCTGTTTCATTAGTATAGTCGATGGGAGGGGGGAATAGAAGGAGTAGGATTGTGGAATGTATTGTTTTCATTCTTTACTAGAAGCCAAGGTCGTCCTTTGTCTCCGTACTTTGACACCTGACCGGAAGCAGCTGGGTGTGGATGCCAGCGTGGAAGAAGAAGATTGGACCATGTGATGGATTGTGGGTGTGAGGACAAGATCATGAACTTTTAACTGGGTGGGATTCTGATGTCATTTCCAGTATTGGGATTCCATAGCACAATGCCAACATGTCTGTCTTATTAAATTGGGTCTTTAAGAATAGCTCTGCTTTAGACTCTGATTTAATTCTGCATGATATTTGGAATGCTGACATTTGATCTGGCCCGCAGGGCCGTTCTGGAAAATGTAAGGGGTCGGTCCACATCTCTG
Organism: Thamnophis sirtalis; assembly: GCF_051295495.1. Lineage (NCBI taxonomy): Eukaryota > Metazoa > Chordata > Lepidosauria > Squamata > Natricidae > Thamnophis > Thamnophis sirtalis. The sequence goes on along the minus strand of NW_028261393.1, from coordinate 56,915,727 downwards.
GCTGATCTACCCAATGCGAAGAGGAAATATCGGGCCACCTAGTTAGAATAACAGAGTTAGAAGGGACCTTGGAGGTCTTCTAGTCCAACCCTCTGCTTAGGCAGGAAACCAAGGGCTATCCAACATCTTCTTAAAAACTTCCAGTGTTGGAACATTCACAACTTCTGGAGGCAAGTTGTTCCACTGATTAAGTGTTCTCACTGTCAGGAAATTCCTCCTTAGTTCTAAGTTGCTTCTCTCCTTGATTAGTTTCCATCCATTGTTTGCTCAGCTCCCTCTTATTCAACCATTTAACCCCTCATTTCAGCCACACAAGTAAACCAGATAGGAAACACCATAAGATGATCCAGTTTTTCTTCATTGTAAAGCTTAACTTTAACAGAATCTTTTAAGTCTAAGGCACCACCTTCCCCACTTTCACTTCTGATCAAGTAGATTTATAAGTTTCTTCTTCTGACCCTTACACAACTAAGGACTCCTCTCTCTCTTCTCTGCTGTCTCCGAAGGCAGCATCTCTTCCCTTCCTCCTCCAAGGTCATCCACACCGCCCATTATAGATGCTGATCAACAATTAAACATAAAGGTTCCCCTTGCACATGTGTGCTAGTCATTCCCGACTCTAGAGGGCGGTGCTCATCTTTGTTTCAAAGCCAAAGAGCCAGTGCTGTTTGAAAGACGTCTCCGTGATCATGTGGCCGGCATGACTCAACGCTGAAGGCGCAGGGAACACTGTTACTTTCCCACCAAAGGTGGTTCCTATTTTTCTACTTGCATTTTTTACCTGCTTTCGAACTGCTAGGTTGGCAGAAGCTGGGACAAGTCACGGGAGCTCACTCCGTTATGCGGCGCTGGGGATTCGAACTGCCGACTTTTCTGATTGACAAGCTCAGCATCTTAGCCACTGAGCCACTCTGTTACGTGGCGCTAGGGATTCGAACCACTGAACTGCTGACTTTTCTGATTGACAAGTTCAGCCTCTTAGCCACTGAGCCACTGCATCCTCTGATCAGCAATTGGGGTGACTTTAATTCTATAAAAAGGAAGCCAGAGGAGGAGAAAGACTTCTGCCTTTGACTCTCCTGGAATGCCTTTCCTGCAAAATACCTAATGTGTTTTGGGTTTTTAAAAAAAGGCTTCTGACGCCAATTTTACATTACAGATCTCATTAACATGACCACATTTGTAGCATGGAGTAATGAGGTCTTTTCTCAGGCCCAGATTTAGCTACAGAATCATTTTGGGGACCAGGAATAAAGGAAGCATTGGAACTGGAAAAGATAACACCTTATCAAAGAACAAAAGATGGCTGTTATTTCCCCCACCCCTCCTTCAAACCTATCTGAAAGTCCCCCCTGTGGGTTCGCCCAATCAGCGGTGAGAACATGACCTCTGAATAGCTGCTATATTCTCCCAAGCCTCTGCAGAAATATTCTTTTCATCTTGATCTGTTTTTTCTTTCTTTCTTTTTTTCCCCCCAGCAATATATCTAATCGACAGCACTGCGGACTCCCCCGGCGACTGGCTTCTCCTTGCTTCTCTAATCAGTTCTCAAGGATTTTTCATTTATTACTAATCACAGCGAGGGGTGTAACTGAACCAGCATTTTCCACCAGCCCATGTCTCAGGATTCAATCGGTAGGAAATTGCCAGCGCTGAGCAGTCAATGAGTAAAAAGTTGGAAGACGGGACCTCAGGGTAATACACCACGGTATCAGAGATTAGGAATTCCACCGTGAAGCAAGATGCTTTCACAGCTCTTCCTCTTCGGAACTCAAATGGCCAATAAGATGTTCAATAGTCAGGTCCTTTCGTAGAGAGGCATGATGTTCTACATGGGGCTGCCCCTGAAAAGTGTTCGGAGACTACAGTTGGTCCAGAATGCAGCCGCGCGAGCGATGCTGGGTGTACCGAGATACACCCATATTACACCCATCCTCCGCGAACTGCACTGGCTCCCTATCGGTCTCCGAATGCACTTCAAGGTGCTGGTTATCACCTTTAAAGCCCTACATGGCTTAGGACCCGGATATCTACGAGATCGTCTTCTGCCACACACCTCCCAGCGTCCGATAAGATCACACAGGATGGGCCTTCTCTGGGTGCCGTCGACTAGACAATGTCATCTGGCGGCTCCTCGGGGAAGGGCCTTCTCTGTAGCTGCCCCGGCACTATGGAACGATCTACCCCCAGAGACAGGGGGGGAACTTCTTAATTTAAATTTTTTTTTAAAAGCATAAAAACTTTACTATGCCATTCATACATCACTGCTCCTTTATTGGGGCAACTTAGCTGCTGTCTGTGCCAGGGCTGTTGGAAATCACCTTACCCCGTGCATTTTCCTCCCATTGTTCAGTGTTGTGGCCCAGCAGGAGCCGTTGGAGCTGTCACTAGACTTCGACAGCGAGGGGCCCTATGAGTCGGCTCTGGAGGATGTGGAGGACCCTAGACAGGGTTCCGACTCCGAGCAGGGTGCAGAGAGGCTGTTTGGCCACCAGGAGGTGCCTGAGCCTTGGGCCAGTGGGGAGGAGACAAGGGAGAGTGAGCCAGAAGCCAGTAGTGAGTTGTTCCTGGATGCACGCCATCGAAGAGCTAATAGGTGTCAGGAACAATTACGCAATTACAGGAGGTGATTGT